>NW_026909494.1:0-41504 GCF_033115175.1 Lepus europaeus
GCCCCATTCCCGAAGCATCCACGGGCACTTCCCGAAGGGCTGACACCTGCTGCGCCTCAGCAGCCAGCCACCTCCTCCCTCTGGTCGGGCACTGCAAGCCACACAGCCACTTGTGTCCCCTGTGTCCCTCCCTGGAGGCCGCAGCGCGTTTTGGGTTTTGGCGCGGACGGGCCCCTCTCGGCTTCCGTAGTCCATTTGCCCCCGGAGCCTGCCAGACCCCTGGCTCTAGGAGGCTGCCCAGGGCGCTGCCAACAGCCCCCAGGTGCTGGCTAGCCGCCTCGGCCGGCCACGGGGGGAGCACACACACCTGCGGTGTCCCGGGCCGCACACACGAACTGCCCCTGCGCTTCCCGGCGTTGCAAATAGGCCCCCCGGGAAGCCCGCCCGCCCTAGGGGCTTGTCGGGTGGGGCCGACGCAAGGTGGTTGACTGGGGAGGGCTGCTGCTGCCACACACCCACTCCTGAAGCCCACTGGGCGGTCCAAGGGCGAGGAGCTCGGAGCTCGGTCAGGGCTGTCCCCAGCAGAACTTTTTGAGGGTGGACGGACACGCCCGCGGGCAATCAGGTGTTGCGGGCAGCCCGGGGGCAGGCCCTGCTGAGTCCCCGAGCGCCACCTGGGTTCCTGCCACCACCCTTGGGCCGGGATGAGGTGCCACCTTGTGCGTAGAAGCCCTGCACACAGGCAAGAAGCCCCCCAGGCCCGCGGCGCACCCGACCCTGGAGCCCCTGGAGCCCCCTGGCCGGATGCAGCCACAGGGAACGGGGGTTCTGAGTTGGCAGGCCCCATTCCCGAAGCATCCACGGGCACTTCCCGAAGGGCTGACACCTGCTGCGCCTCAGCAGCCAGCCAACCTCCCTCCCTCTGGTCGGGCACTGCACGCCACACAGCCACTTGTGTCGCCTGTGTCCCTCCCTGGAGCCGCAGCGCGTTTTGGGTTTTGGCGCGGACGGGCCCCTCTCGGCTTCCGTAGTCCATTTGCCCCCGGAGCCTGCCAGACCCCTGGCTCTAGGAGGCTGCCCAGGGGCGCTGCCAACAGCCCCCAGGTGCTGGCTAGCCGCCTCGGCCGGCCACGGGGGGAGCACACACACCTGCGGGTGTCCCCGGGCCGCACACACGAACTGCCCCGCGCTTCCCGGCGTTGCAAATAGGCCCCCGGGAAGCCCCGCCCGCCCTAGGGGCTTGTCGGGTGGGGCCGACGCAAGGTGGTTGACTGGGGAGGGCTGCTGCTGCCACACACCCACTCCTGAAGCCCACTGGGGCGGTCCAAGGGCGAGGAGCTCGGAGCTCGGTCAGGGCTGTCCCAGCAGAACTTTTTGAGGGTGGACGGACACGCCCGCGGGCAATCAGGTGTTGCGGGCAGGCCCCGGGGGCAGGCCCTGCTGAGTCCCCGAGCGCCACCTGGGTTCCTGCCACCACCCTTGGGCCGGGATGAGGTGCCACCTTGTGCGTAGAAGCCCTGCACACAGGCAAGAAGCCCCCCTGGCCCGCGGCGCACCCGACCCTGGAGCCCCTGGAGCCCCCTGGCCGGATGCAGCCACAGGGAACGGGGGTTCTGAGTGGCAGGCCCCATTCCCGAAGCATCCACGGGCACTTCCCGAAGGGCTGACACCTGCTGCGCCTCAGCAGCCAGCCAACCTCCCTCCCTCTGGTCGGGCACTGCACGCCACACAGCCACTTGTGTCCCCTGTGTCCCTCCCTGGAGGCCGCAGCGCGTTTTGGGTTTTGGCGCGGACGGGCCCCTCTCGGCTTCCGTAGTCCATTTGCCCCCGGAGCCTGCCAGACCCCTGGCTCTAGGAGGCTGCCCAGGGGCGCTGCCAACAGCCCCCAGGTGCTGGCTAGCCGCCTCGGCCGGCCACGGGGGGAGCACACACACCTGCGGGTGTCCCCGGGCCGCACACACGAACTGCCCCGCGCTTCCGGGTGTTGCAAATAGGCCCCCCGGGAAGCCCCGCCCGCCCTAGGGGCTTGTCGGGTGGGGCCGACGCAAGGTGGTTGACTGGGGAGGGCTGCTGCTGCCACACACCCACTCCTGAGCCCACTGGGGCGGTCCAAGGGCGAGGAGCTCGGAGCTCGGTCAGGGCTGTCCCAGCAGAACTTTTTGAGGGTGGACGGACACGCCCGCGGGCAATCAGGTGTTGCGGGCAGGCCCCGGGGGCAGGCCCTGCTGAGTCCCCGAGCGCCACCTGGGTTCCTGCCACCACCCTTGGGCCGGGATGAGGTGCCACCTTGTGCGTAGAAGCCCTGCACACAGGCAAGAAGCCCCCCTGGCCCGCGGCGCACCCGACCTGGAGCCCCCTGGCCGGATGCAGCCACAGGGAACGGGGGTTCTGAGTTGGCAGGCCCCATTCCCGAAGCATCCACGGGCACTTCCCGAAGGGCTGACACCTGCTGCGCCTCAGCAGCCAGCCACCTCCCTCCCTCTGGTCGGGCACTGCACGCCACACAGCCACTTGTGTCCCCTGTGTCCCTCCCTGGAGGCCGCAGCGCGTTTTGGGTTTTGGCGCGGACGGGCCCCTCTCGGCTTCCGTAGTCCATTTGCCCCCGGAGCCTGCCAGACCCCTGGCTCTAGGAGGCTGCCAGGGGCGCTGCCAACAGCCCCCAGGTGCTGGCTAGCCGCCTCGGCCGGCCACGGGGGGAGCACACACACCTGCGGGTGTCCCCGGGCCGCACACACGAACTGCCCCGCGCTTCCCGGCGTTGCAAATAGGCCCCCCGGGAAGCCCCGCCCGCCCTAGGGGCTTGTCGGGTGGGGCCGACGCAAGGTGGTTGACTGGGGAGGGCTGCTGCTGCCACACACCCACTCTGAAGCCCACTGGGCGGTCCAAGGGCGAGGAGCTCGGAGCTCGGTCAGGGCTGTCCCAGCAGAACTTTTTGAGGGTGGACGGACACGCCCGCGGGCAATCAGGTGTTGCGGGCAGGCCCCGGGGGCAGGCCCTGCTGAGTCCCCGAGCGCCACCTGGGTTCCTGCCACCACCCTTGGGCCGGGATGAGGTGCCACCTTGTGCGTAGAAGCCCTGCACACAGGCAAGAAGCCCCCCAGGCCCGCGGCGCACCCGACCCTGGAGCCCCTGGAGCCCCTGGCCGGATGCAGCCACAGGGAACGGGGGTTCTGAGTTGGCAGGCCCCATTCCCGAAGCATCCACGGGCACTTCCCGAAGGGCTGACACCTGCTGCGCCTCAGCAGCCAGCCAACCTCCCTCCCTTGGTCGGGCACTGCAAGCCACACAGCCACTTGTGTCCCCTGTGTCCCTCCCTGGAGGCCGCAGCGCGTTTTGGGTTTTGGCGCGGACGGGCCCCTCTCGGCTTCCGTAGTCCATTTGCCCCCGGAGCCTGCCAGAACCCTGGCTCTAGGAGGCTGCCCAGGGGCGCTGCAACAGCCCCCAGGTGCTGGCTAGCCGCCTCGGCCGGCCACGGGGGGAGCACACACACCTGCGGGTGTCCCGGGCCGCACACACGAACTGCCCCGCGCTTCCCGGCGTTGCAAATAGGCCCCCCGGGAAGCCCCGCCCGCCCTAGGGCTTGTCGGGTGGGGCCGACGCAAGGTGGTTGACTGGGGAGGGCTGCTGCTGCCACACACCCACTCCTGAAGCCCACTGGGGCGGTCCAAGGGCGAGGAGCTCGGAGCTCGGTAAGGGCTGTCCCAGCAGAACTTTTTGAGGGTGGACGGACACGCCCGCGGGCAATCAGGTGTTGCGGGCAGGCCCCGGGGGCAGGCCTGCTGAGTCCCGAGCGCCACCTGGGTTCCTGCCACCACCCTTGGGCCGGGATGAGGTGCCACCTTGTGCGTAGAAGCCCTGCACACAGGCAAGAAGCCCCCCAGGCCCGCGGCGCACCGACCCTGGAGCCCCTGGAGCCCCTGGCCGGATGCAGCACAGGGAACGGGGGTTCTGAGTTGGCAGGCCCCCATTCCCGAAGCATCCACGGGCACTTCCCGAAGGGCTGACACCTGCTGCGCCTCAGCAACCAGCCAACCTCCCTCCCTCTGGTCGGGCACTGCACGCCACACAGCCTCTTGTGTCGCCTGTGTCCCTCCCTGGAGGCCGCAGCGCGTTTTGGGTTTTGGCGCGGACGGGCCCCTCTCGGCTTCCGTAGTCCATTTGCCCCCGGAGCCTGCCAGACCCCTGGCTCTAGGAGGCTGCCCAGGGGCGCTGCCAACAGCCCCCAGGTGCTGGCTAGCCGCCTCGGCCGGCCACGGGGGAGCACACACACCTGCGGGTGTCCCCGGGCCGCACACACGAACTGCCCCGCGCTTCCCGGCGTTGCAAATAGGCCCCCCGGGAAGCCCCGCCCGCCCTAGGGGCTTGTCGGGCGGGGCCGACGCAAGGTGGTTGACTGGGGAGGGCTGCTGCTGCCACACACCCACTCCTGAAGCCCACTGGGGCTGTCCAAGGGCGAGGAGCTCGGAGCTCGGTCAGGGGCTGTCCCAGCAGAACTTTTTGAGGGTGGACGGACACGCCCGCGGGCAATCAGGTGTTGCGGGCAGGCCCCGGGGGCAGGCCCTGCTGAGTCCCCGAGCGCCACCTGGGTTCCTGCCACCACCCTTGGGCCGGGATGAGGTGCCACCTTGTGCGTAGAAGCCCTGCACACAGGCAAGAAGCCCCCCAGGCCCGCGGCGCACCCGACCCTGGAGCCCCTGGAGCCCCCTGGCGGATGCAGCCACAGGGAACGGGGGTTCTGAGTTGGCAGGCCCATTCCCGAAGCATCCGCGGGCACTTCCCGAAGGGCTGACACCTGCTGCGCCTCAGCAGCCAGCCAACCTCCCTCCCTCTGGTCGGGCACTGCACGCCACACAGCCACTTGTGTCCCTGTGTCCCCTCCCTGGAGGCCGCAGCGCGTTTTGGGTTTTGGCGCGGACGGGCCCCTCTCGGCTTCCGTAGTCCATTTGCCCCGGAGCCTGCCAGACCCCTGGCTCTAGGAGGCTGCCCAGGGCGCTGCCAACAGCCCCAGGTGCTGGCTAGCCGCCTCGGCCGGCCACGGGGGGAGCACACACACCTGCGGGTGTCCCCGGGCCGCACACACGAACTGCCCCGCGCTTCCGGGTGTTGCAAATAGGCCCCCCGGGAAGCCCCGCCCGCCCTAGGGGCTTGTCGGGTGGGGCCGACGCAAGGTGGTTGACTGGGGAGGGCTGCTGCTGCCACACACCCACTCCTGAAGCCCACTGGGGCGGTCCAAGGGCGAGGAGCTCGGAGCTCGGTCAGGGCTGTCCCAGCAGAACTTTTTGAGGGTGGACGGACACGCCCGCGGGCAATCAGGTGTTGCGGGCAGGCCCCGGGGGCAGGCCCTGCTGAGTCCCCGAGCGCCACCTGGGTTCCTGCCACCACCCTTGGGCCGGGATGAGGTGCCACCTTGTGCGTAGAAGCCCTGCACACAGGCAAGAAGCCCCCCTGGCCCGCGGCGCACCCGACCCTGGAGCCCCTGGCCGGATGCAGCCACAGGGAACGGGGGTTCTGAGTTGGCAGGCCCATTCCCGAAGCATCCACGGGCACTTCCCGAAGGGCTGACACCTGCTGCGCCTCAGCAGCCAGCCAACCTCCCTCCCTCTGGTCGGGCACTGCACGCCACACAGCCACTTGTGTCCCCTGTGTCCCTCCCTGGAGGCCGCAGCGCGTTTTGGTTTTGGCGCGGACGGGCCCCTCTCGGCTTCCGTAGTTCCATTTGCCCCCGGAGCCTGCCAGACCCCTGGCTCTAGGAGGCTGCCCAGGGGCGCTGCCAACAGCCCCCAGGTGCTGGCTAGCCGCCTCGGCCGGCCACGGGGGGAGCACACACACCTGCGGGTGTCCCCGGCCGCACACACGAACTGCCCGCGCTTCCCGGCGTTGCAAATAGGCCCCCCGGGAAGCCCCGCCCGCCCTAGGGGCTTGTCGGGTGGGGCCGACGCAAGGTGGTTGACTGGGGAGGGCTGCTGCTGCCACACACCCACTCCTGAAGCCACTGGGCGGTCCAAGGGCGAGGAGCTCGAGCTCGGTCAGGGCTGTCCCAGCAGAACTTTTTGAGGGTGGACGGACACGCCCGCGGGCAATCAGGTGTTGCGGGCAGGCCCCGGGGGGCAGGCCCTGCTGAGTCCCCGAGCGCCACCTGGGTTCCTGCCACCACCCTTGGGCCGGGATGAGGTGCCACCTTGTGCGTAGAAGCCCTGCACACAGGCAAGAAGCCCCCCAGGCCCGCGGCGCACCCGACCCTGGAGCCCCTGGAGCCCCTGGCCGGATGCAGCCACAGGGAACGGGGGTTCTGAGTTGGCAGGCCCCATTCCCGAAGCATCCACGGGCACTTCCCGAAGGGCTGACACCTGCTGCGCCTCAGCAGCCAGCCAACCTCCCTCCCTCTGGTCGGGCACTGCAAGCCACACAGCCACTTGTGTCCCCTGTGTCCCTCCTGGAGGCCGCAGCGCGTTTTGGGTTTTGGCGCGGACGGGCCCCTCTCGGCTTCCGTAGTCCATTTGCCCCCGGAGCCTGCCAGAACCCTGGCTCTAGGAGGCTGCCCAGGGGCGCTGCCAACAGCCCCCAGGTGCTGGCTAGCCGCCTCGGCCGGCCACGGGGGGAGCACACACACCTGCGGGTGTCCCCGGGCCGCACACACGACTGCCCCGCGCTTCCCGGCGTTGCAAATAGGCCCCCCGGGAAGCCCCGCCCGCCCTAGGGGCTTGTCGGGTGGGCCGACGCAAGGTGGTTGACTGGGGAGGGCTGCTGCTGCCACACACCCACTCCTGAAGCCCACTGGGGCGGTCCAAGGGCGAGGAGCTCGGAGCTCGGTAAGGGCTGTCCCAGCAGAACTTTTTGAGGGTGGACGGACACGCCCGCGGGCAATCAGGTGTTGCGGGCAGGCCCCGGGGGCAGGCCCTGCTGAGTCCCCGAGCGCCACCTGGGTTCCTGCCACCACCCTTGGGCCGGGATGAGGTGCCACCTTGTGCGTAGAAGCCCTGCACACAGGCAAGAAGCCCCCCAGGCCCGCGGCGCACCCGACCCTGGAGCCCCTGGAGCCCCCTGGCCGGATGCAGCCACAGGGAACGGGGGTTCTGAGTTGGCAGGCCCCATTCCCGAAGCATCCACGGGCACTTCCCGAAGGGCTGACACCTGCTGCGCCTCAGCAACCAGCCAACCTCCCTCCCTCTGGTCGGGCACTGCACGCCACACAGCCTCTTGTGTCGCCTGTGTCCCTCCCTGGAGGCCGCAGCGCGTTTTGGGGTTTGGCGCGGACGGGCCCTCTCGGCTTCCGTAGTCCATTTGCCCCCGGAGCCTGCCAGACCCCTGGCTCTAGGAGGCTGCCCAGGGGCGCTGCCAACAGCCCCCAGGTGCTGGCTAGCCGCCTCGGCCGGCCACGGGGGGAGCACACACACCTGCGGGTGTCCCCGGGCCGCACACACGAACTGCCCCGCGCTTCCCGGCGTTGCAAATAGGCCCCCCGGGAAGCCCCGCCCGCCCTAGGGGCTTGTCGGGCGGGGCCGACGCAAGGTGGTTGACTGGGAGGCTGCTGCTGCCACACACCCACTCCTGAAGCCCACTGGGGCGGTCCAAGGGCGAGGAGCTCGGAGCTCGGTCAGGGCTGTCCCAGCAGAACTTTTTGAGGGTGGACGGACACGCCCGCGGGCAATCAGGTGTTGCGGGCAGGCCCCGGGGGCAGGCCTGCTGAGTCCCCGAGCGCCACCTGGGTTCCTGCCACCACCCTTGGGCCGGGATGAGGTGCCACCTTGTGCGTAGAGCCCTGCACACAGGCAAGAAGCCCCCCAGGCCCGCGGCGCACCCGACCCTGGAGCCCCTGGAGCCCCCTGGCCGGATGCAGCCACAGGGAACGGGGGTTCTGAGTTGGCAGCCCCATTCCCGAAGCATCCGCGGGCACTTCCCGAAGGGCTGACACCTGCTGCGCCTCAGCAGCCAGCCAACCTCCCTCCCTCTGGTCGGGCACTGCACGCCACACAGCCACTTGTGTCCCCTGTGTCCCTCCCTGGAGGCCGCAGCGCGTTTTGGGTTTTGGCGCGGACGGGCCCCTCTCGGCTTCCGTAGTCCATTTGCCCCGGAGCCTGCCAGACCCCTGGCTCTAGGAGGCTGCCCAGGGGCGCTGCCAACAGCCCCCAGGTGCTGGCTAGCCGCCTCGGCCGGCCACGGGGGGAGCACACACACCTGCGGGTGTCCCCGGGCCGCACACACGAACTGCCCCGCGCTTCCGGGTGTTGCAAATAGGCCCCCCGGGAAGCCCCGCCCGCCCTAGGGGCTTGTCGGGTGGGGCCGACGCAAGGTGGTTGACTGGGGAGGGCTGCTGCTGCCACACACCCACTCCTGAAGCCCACTGGGGCGGTCCAAGGGCGAGGAGCTCGGAGCTCGGTCAGGGCTGTCCCAGCAGAACTTTTTGAGGGTGGACGGACACGCCCGCGGGCAATCAGGTGTTGCGGGCAGGCCCCGGGGGCAGGCCCTGCTGAGTCCCGAGCCCAGCCCCTGGGTTCCTGCCACCACCCTTGGGCCGGGATGAGGTGCCACCTTGTGCGTAGAAGCCCTGCACACAGGCAAGAAGCCCCCCTGGCCCGCGGCACACCCGACCCTGGAGCCCCCTGGCCGGATGCAGCCACAGGGAACGGGGTTCTGAGTTGGCAGGCCCTATTCCCGTAGCATCCACGGGCACTTCCCGAAGGGCTGACACCTGCTGCGCCTCAGCAGCCAGCCAACCTCCCTCCCTCTGGTCGGGCACTGCACGCCACACAGCCACTTGTGTCCCTGTGTCCCTCCCTGGAGGCCGCAGCGCGTTTTGGGTTTTGGCGCGGACGGGCCCCTCTCGGCTTCCGTAGTCCATTTGCCCCCGGAGCCTGCCAGACCCCTGGCTCTAGGAGGCTGCCCAGGGGCGCTGCCAACAGCCCCCAGGTGCTGCCTAGCCGCCTCGGCCGGCCACGGGGGGAGCACACACACCTGCGGGTGTCCCCGGGCCGCACACACGAACTGCCCCGCGCTTCCCGGCGTTGCAAATAGGCCCCCCGGGAAGCCCCGCACGCCCTAGGGGCTTGTCGGGTGGGGCCGACGCAAGGTGGTTGACTGGGGAGGGCTGCTGCTGCCACACACACACTCCTGAAGCCCACTGGGGCGGTCCAAGGGCGAGGAGCTCGGAGCTCGGTCAGGGCTGTCCCAGCAGAACTTTTTGAGGGTGGACGGACACGCCCGCGGGCAATCAGGTGTTGCGGGCAGGCCCCGGGGGCAGGCCCTGCTGAGTCCCCGAGCGCCACTGGGTTCCTGCCACCACCCTTGGGCCGGGATGAGGTGCCACCTTGTGCGTAGAAGCCCTGCACACAGGCAAGAAGCCCCCACGCCCGCGGCGCACCGACCCTGGAGCCCCTGGAGCCCCCTGGCCGGATGCAGCCACAGGGAACGGGGGTTCTGAGTTGGCAGGCCCCATTCCCGAAGCATCCACGGGCACTTCCCGAAGGGCTGACACCTGCTGCGCCTCAGCAGCCAGCAACCTCCCTCCCTCTGGTCGGGCACTGCACGCCACACAGCCACTTGTGTCCCCTGTGTCCCTCCTGGAGGCCGCAGCGCGTTTTGGGTTTTGGCGCGGACGGGCCCCTCTCGGCTTCCGTAGTCCATTTGCCCCCGGAGCCTGCCAGACCCCTGGCTCTAGGAGGCTGCCCAGGGGCGCTGCCAACAGCCCCCAGGTGCTGGCTAGCCGCCTCGGCCGGCCACGGGGGGAGCACACACACCTGCGGGTGTCCCCGGGCTGCACACACGAACTGCCCCGCGCTTCCGGCGTTGCAATAGGCCCCCCGGGAAGCCCCGCCCGCCCTAGGGGCTTGTCGGGTGGGGCCGACGCAAGGTGGTTGACTGGGGAGGGCTGCTGCTGCCACACACCCACTCCTGAAGCCCACTGGGCGGTCAAGGGCGAGGAGCTCGGAGCTCGGTCAGGGCTGTCCCAGCAGAACTTTTTGAGGGTGGACGGACACGCCCGCGGGCAATCAGGTGTTGCGGGCAGGCCCCGGGGGCAGGCCCTGCTGAGTCCCCGAGCGCCACCTGGGTTCCTGCCACCACCCTTGGGCCGGGATGAGGTGCCACCTTGTGCGTAGAAGCCCTGCACACAGGCAAGAAGCCCCCCTGGCCCGCGGCGCACCCGACCCTGGAGCCCCTGGAGCCCCCTGGCCGGATGCAGCCACAGGGAACGGGGGTTCTGAGTTGGCAGGCCCCATTCCCGAAGCATCCACGGGCACTTCCCGAAGGGCTGACACCTGCGCGCCTCAGCAGCCAGCCAACCTCCCTCCCTCTGGTCGGGCACTGCACGCCACACAGCCACTTGTGTCCCCTGTGTCCCTCCCTGGAGGCCGCAGCGCGTTTTGGGTTTTGGCGCGGACGGGCCCCTCTCGGCTTCCGTAGTCCATTTGCCCCCGGAGCCTGCCAGAACCCTGGCTCTAGGAGGCTGCCCAGGGGCGCTGCCAACAGCCCCCAGGTGCTGGCTAGCCGCCTCGGCCGGCCACGGGGGAGCACACACACCTGCGGGTGTCCCCGGGCCGCACACACGAACTGCCCCGCGCTTCCGGGCGTTGCAAATAGGCCCCCCGGGAAGCCCCGCCCGCCCTAGGGGCTTGTCGGGTGGGGCCGACGCAAGGTGGTTGACTGGGGAGGGCTGCTGCTGCCACACACCCACTCCTGAAGCCCACTGGGGCGGTCCAAGGGCGAGGAGCTCGGAGCTCGGTCAGGGCTGTCCCAGCAGAACTTTTTGAGGGTGGACGGACACGCCCGCGGCAATCAGGTGTTGCGGGCAGGCCCCGGGGGCAGGCCCTGCTGAGTCCCCGAGCGCCACCTGGGTTCCTGCCACCACCCTTGGGCCGGGATGAGGTGCCACCTTGTGCGTAGAAGCCCTGCACACAGGCAAGAAGCCCCCCTGGCCCGCGGCGCACCCGACCCTGGAGCCCCTGGAGCCCCCTGGCCGGCTGCAGCCACAGGGAACGGGGGTTCTGAGTTGGCAGGCCCCATTCCCGAAGCATCCACGGGCACTTCCCGAAGGGCTGACACTGCTGCGCCTCAGCAGCCAGCCAACCTCCCTCCCTCTGGTCGGGCACTGCAAGCCACACAGCCACTTGTGTCCCTGTGTCCCTCCCTGGAGGCCGCAGCGCGTTTTGGGTTTTGGCGCGGACGGGCCCCTCTCGGCTTCCGTAGTCCATTTGCCCCCGGAGCCTGCCAGACCCCTGGCTCTAGGAGGCTGCCCAGGGGCGCTGCCAACAGCCCCCAGGTGCTGGCTAGCCGCCTCGGCCGGCACGGGGGGAGCACACACACCTGCGGGTGTCCCGGGCGCACACACGAACTGCCCCGCGCTTCCCGGCGTTGCAAATAGGCCCCCGGGAAGCCCCGCCCGCCCTAGGGGCTTGTCGGGTGGGGCCGACGCAAGGTGGTTGACTGGGAGGGCTGCTGCTGCCACACACCCACTCCTGAAGCCCACTGGGGCGGTCCAAGGGCGAGGAGCTCGGAGCTCGGTCAGGGCTGTCCCAGCAGAACTTTTTGAGGGTGGACGGACACGCCCGCGGGCAATCAGGTGTTGCGGGCAGGCCCCGGGGGCAGGCCCTGCTGAGTCCCCGAGCGCCACCTGGGTTCCTGCCACCACCCTTGGGCCGGGATGAGGTGCCACCTTGTGCGTAGAAGCCCTGCACACAGGCAAGAAGCCCCCCAGGCCCGCGGCGCACCCGACCCTGGAGCCCCCTGGCCGGATGCAGCCACAGGGAACGGGGGTTCTGAGTTGGCAGGCCCCATTCCCGAAGCATCCACGGGCACTTCCCGAAGGGCTGACACCTGCTGCGCCTCAGCAGCCAGCCAACCTCCCTCCCTCTGGTCGGGCACTGCACGCCACACAGCCACTTGTGTCCCCTGTGTCCCTCCCTGGAGGCCGCAGCGCGTTTTGGGTTTTGGCGCGGACGGGCCCCTCTCGGCTTCCGTAGTCCATTTGCCCCCGGAGCCTGCCAGACCCCTGGCTCTAGGAGGCTGCCCAGGGGCGCTGCCAACAGCCCCCAGGTGCTGGCTAGCCGCCTCGGCCGGCCACGGGGGGAGCACACACACCTGCGGGTGTCCCCGGGCCGCACACACGAACTGCCCCGCGCTTCCGGGTGTTGCAAATAGGCCCCCCGGGAAGCCCCGCCAGCCCTAGGGGCTTGTCGGGTGGGGCCGACGCAAGGTGGTTGACTGGGGAGGGCTGCTGCTGCCACACACCCACTCCTGAAGCCCACTGGGGCGGTCCAAGGGCGAGGAGCTCGGAGCTCGGTCAGGGCTGTCCCAGCAGAACTTTTTGAGGGTGGACGGACACGCCCGCGGGCAATCAGGTGTTGCGGGCAGGCCCCGGGGGCAGGCCCTGCTGAGTCCCCGAGCGCCACCTGGGTTCCTGCCACCACCCTTGGGCCGGGATGAGGTGCCACCTTGTGCGTAGAAGCCCTGCACACAGGCAAGAAGCCCCCCTGGCCCGCGGCGCACCCGACCCTGGAGCCCCCTGGCCGGCTGCAGCCACAGGGAACGGGGGTTCTGAGTTGGCAGGCCCCATTCCCGAAGCATCCACGGGCACTTCCCGAAGGGCTGACACCTGCTGCGCCTCAGCAGCCAGCCAACCTCCCTCCCTCTGGTCGGGCACTGCACGCCACACAGCCACTTGTGTCCCCTGTGTCCCTCCCTGGAGGCCGCAGCGCGTTTTGGGTTTTGGCGCGGACGGGCCCCTCTCGGCTTCCGTAGTCCATTTGCCCCCGGAGCCTGCCAGACCCCTGGCTCTAGGAGGCTGCCCAGGGGCGCTGCCAACAGCCCCCAGGTGCTGGCTAGCCGCCTCGGCCGGCCACGGGGGGAGCACACACACCTGCGGGTGTCCCCGGGCCTCACACACGAACTGCCCCGCGCTTCCCGGCGTTGCAAATAGGCCCCCCGGGAAGCCCCGCCCGCCCTAGGGGCTTGTCGGGTGGGGCCGACGCAAGGTGGGTGACTGGGGAGGGCTGCTGCTGCCACACACCCACTCCTGAAGCCCACTGGGGCGGTCCAAGGGCGAGGAGCTCGGAGCTCGGTCAGGGCTGTCCCAGCAGAACTTTTTGAGGGTGGACGGACACGCCCGCGGGCAATCAGGTGTTGCGGGCAGGCCCCGGGGGCAGGCCCTGCTGAGTCCCCGAGCGCCACCTGGGTTCCTGCCACCACCCTTGGGCCGGGATGAGGTGCCACCTTGTGCGTAGAAGCCCTGCACACAGGCAAGAAGCCCCCCAGGCCCGCGGCGCACCCGACCCTGGAGCCCCTGGAGCCCCCTGGCCGGATGCAGCCACAGGGAACGGGGGTTCTGAGTTGGCAGGCCCCATTCCCGAAGCATCCACGGGCACTTCCCGAAGGGCTGACACCTGCTGCGCCTCAGCAGCCAGCCAACCTCCCTCCCTCTGGTCGGGCACTGCAAGCCACACAGCCACTTGTGTCCCCTGTGTCCCTCCCTGGAGGCCGCAGCGCGTTTTGGGTTTTGGCGCGGACGGGCCCCTCTCGGCTTCCGTAGTCCATTTGCCCCCGGAGCCTGCCAGAACCCTGGCTCTAGGAGGCTACCCAGGGGCGCTGCCAACAGCCCCCAGGTGCTGGCTAGCCGCCTCGGCCGGCCACGGGGGGAGCACACACACCTGCGGGTGTCCCCGGGCCGCACACACGAACTGCCCCGCGCTTCCCGGCGTTGCAAATAGGCCCCCCGGGAAGCCCCGCCCGCCCTAGGGGCTTGTCGGGTGGGGCCGACGCAAGGTGGGTGACTGGGGAGGGCTGCTGCTGCCACACACCCACTCCTGAAGCCCACTGGGGCGGTCCAAGGGCGAGGAGCTCGGAGCTCGGTCAGGGCTGTCCCAGCAGAACTTTTTGAGGGTGGACGGACACGCCCGCGGGCAATCAGGTGTTGCGGGCAGGCCCCGGGGGCAGGCCCTGCTGAGTCCCCGAGCGCCACCTGGGTTCCTGCCACCACCCTTGGGCCGGGATGAGGTGCCACCTTGTGCGTAGAAGCCCTGCACACAGGCAAGAAGCCCCCCAGGCCCGCGGCGCACCCGACCCTGGAGCCCCTGGAGCCCCCTGGCCGGATGCAGCCACAGGGAACGGGGGTTCTGAGTTGGCAGGCCCCATTCCCGAAGCATCCACGGGCACTTCCCGAAGGGCTGACACCTGCTGCGCCTCAGCAACCAGCCAACCTCCCTCCCTCTGGTCGGGCACTGCACGCCACACAGCCACTTGTGTCGCCTGTGTCCCTCCCTGGAGGCCGCAGCGCGTTTTGGGTTTTGGCGCGGACGGGCCCCTCTCGGCTTCCGTAGTCCATTTGCCCCCGGAGCCTGCCAGACCCCTGGCTCTAGGAGGCTGCCCAGGGGCGCTGCCAACAGCCCCCAGGTGCTGGCTAGCCGCCTCGGCCGGCCACGGGGGGAGCACACACACCTGCGGGTGTCCCCGGGCCGCACACACGAACTGCCCCGCGCTTCCCGGCGTTGCAAATAGGCCCCCCGGGAAGCCCCGCACGCCCTAGGGGCTTGTCGGGCGGGTCCGACGCAAGGTGGTTGACTGGGGAGGGCTGCTGCTGCCACACACCCACTCCTGAAGCCCACTGGGGCGGTCCAAGGGCGAGGAGCTCGGAGCTCGGTCAGGGCTGTCCCAGCAGAACTTTTTGAGGGTGGACGGACACGCCCGCGGGCAATCAGGTGTTGCGGGCAGGCCCCGGGGGCAGGCCCTGCTGAGTCCCCGAGCGCCACCTGGGTTCCTGCCACCACCCTTGGGCCGGGATGAGGTGCCACCTTGTGCGTAGAAGCCCTGCACACAGGCAAGAAGCCCCCCTGGCCCGCGGCGCACCCGACCCTGGAGCCCCCTGGCCGGCTGCAGCCACAGGGAACGGGGGTTCTGAGTTGGCAGGCCCCATTCCCGAAGCATCCACGGGCACTTCCCGAAGGGCTGACACCTGCTGCGCCTCAGCAGCCAGCCAACCTCCCTCCCTCTGGTCGGGCACTGCACGCCACACAGCCACTTGTGTCCCCTGTGTCCCTCCCTGGAGGCCGCAGCGCGTTTTGGGTTTTGGCGCGGACGGGCCCCTCTCGGCTTCCGTAGTCCATTTGCCCCCGGAGCCTGCCAGACCCCTGGCTCTAGGAGGCTGCCCAGGGGCGCTGCCAACAGCCCCCAGGTGCTGGCTAGCCGCCTCGGCCGGCCACGGGGGGAGCACACACACCTGCGGGTGTCCCCGGGCCGCACACACGAACTGCCCCGCGCTTCCCGGCGTTGCAAATAGGCCCCCCGGGAAGCCCCGCCCGCCCTAGGGGCTTGTCGGGTGGGGCCGACGCAAGGTGGGTGACTGGGGAGGGCTGCTGCTGCCACACACCCACTCCTGAAGCCCACTGGGGCGGTCCAAGGGCGAGGAGCTCGGAGCTCGGTCAGGGCTGTCCCAGCAGAACTTTTTGAGGGTGGACGGACACGCCCGCGGGCAATCAGGTGTTGCGGGCAGGCCCCGGGGGCAGGCCCTGCTGAGTCCCCGAGCGCCACCTGGGTTCCTGCCACCACCCTTGGGCCGGGATGAGGTGCCACCTTGTGCGTAGAAGCCCTGCACACAGGCAAGAAGCCCCCCAGGCCCGCGGCGCACCCGACCCTGGAGCCCCTGGAGCCCCCTGGCCGGATGCAGCCACAGGGAACGGGGGTTCTGAGTTGGCAGGCCCCATTCCCGAAGCATCCACGGGCACTTCCCGAAGGGCTGACACCTGCTGCGCCTCAGCAGCCAGCCAACCTCCCTCCCTCTGGTCGGGCACTGCAAGCCACACAGCCACTTGTGTCCCCTGTGTCCCTCCCTGGAGGCCGCAGCGCGTTTTGGGTTTTGGCGCGGACGGGCCCCTCTCGGCTTCCGTAGTCCATTTGCCCCCGGAGCCTGCCAGAACCCTGGCTCTAGGAGGCTACCCAGGGGCGCTGCCAACAGCCCCCAGGTGCTGGCTAGCCGCCTCGGCCGGCCACGGGGGGAGCACACACACCTGCGGGTGTCCCCGGGCCGCACACACGAACTGCCCCGCGCTTCCCGGCGTTGCAAATAGGCCCCCCGGGAAGCCCCGCCCGCCCTAGGGGCTTGTCGGGTGGGGCCGACGCAAGGTGGGTGACTGGGGAGGGCTGCTGCTGCCACACACCCACTCCTGAAGCCCACTGGGGCGGTCCAAGGGCGAGGAGCTCGGAGCTCGGTCAGGGCTGTCCCAACAGAACTTTTTGAGGGTGGACGGACACGCCCGCGGGCAATCAGGTGTTGCGGGCAGGCCCCGGGGGCAGGCCCTGCTGAGTCCCCGAGCGCCACCTGGGTTCCTGCCACCACCCTTGGGCCGGGATGAGGTGCCACCTTGTGCGTAGAAGCCCTGCACACAGGCAAGAAGCCCCCCAGGCCCGCGGCGCACCCGACCCTGGAGCCCCTGGAGCCCCCTGGCCGGATGCAGCCACAGGGAACGGGGGTTCTGAGTTGGCAGGCCCCATTCCCGAAGCATCCACGGGCACTTCCCGAAGGGCTGACACCTGCTGCGCCTCAGCAACCAGCCAACCTCCCTCCCTCTGGTCGGGCACTGCACGCCACACAGCCACTTGTGTCGCCTGTGTCCCTCCCTGGAGGCCGCAGCGCGTTTTGGGTTTTGGCGCGGACGGGCCCCTCTCGGCTTCCGTAGTCCATTTGCCCCCGGAGCCTGCCAGACCCCTGGCTCTAGGAGGCTGCCCAGGGGCGCTGCCAACAGCCCCCAGGTGCTGGCTAGCCGCCTCGGCCGGCCACGGGGGGAGCACACACACCTGCGGGTGTCCCCGGGCCGCACACACGAACTGCCCCGCGCTTCCCGGCGTTGCAAATAGGCCCCCCGGGAAGCCCCGCACGCCCTAGGGGCTTGTCGGGCGGGGCCGACGCAAGGTGGTTGACTGGGGAGGGCTGCTGCTGCCACACACCCACTCCTGAAGCCCACTGGGGCGGTCCAAGGGCGAGGAGCTCGGAGCTCGGTCAGGGCTGTCCCAGCAGAACTTTTTGAGGGTGGACGGACACGCCCGCGGGCAATCAGGTGTTGCGGGCAGGCCCCGGGGGCAGGCCCTGCTGAGTCCCCGAGCGCCACCTGGGTTCCTGCCACCACCCTTGGGCCGGGATGAGGTGCCACCTTGTGCGTAGAAGCCCTGCACACAGGCAAGAAGCCCCCCTGGCCCGCGGCACACCCGACCCTGGAGCCCCCTGGCCGGCTGCAGCCACAGGGAACGGGGGTTCTGAGTTGGCAGGCCCCATTCCCGAAGCATCCACGGGCACTTCCCGAAGGGCTGACACCTGCTGCGCCTCAGCAGCCAGCCAACCTCCCTCCCTCTGGTCGGGCACTGCACGCCACACAGCCACTTGTGTCCCCTGTGTCCCTCCCTGGAGGCCGCAGCGCGTTTTGGGTTTTGGCGCGGACGGGCCCCTCTCGGCTTCCGTAGTCCATTTGCCCCCGGAGCCTGCCAGACCCCTGGCTCTAGGAGGCTGCCCAGGGGCGCTGCCAACAGCCCCCAGGTGCTGGCTAGCCGCCTCGGCCGGCCACGGGGGGAGCACACACACCTGCGGGTGTCCCCGGGCCGCACACACGAACTGCCCCGCGCTTCCGGGTGTTGCAAATAGGCCCCCCGGGAAGCCCCGCCCGCCCTAGGGGCTTGTCGGGTGGGGCTGACGCAAGGTGGTTGACTGGGGAGGGCTGCTGCTGCCACACACCCACTCCTGAAGCCCACTGGGGCGGTCCAAGGGCGAGGAGCTCGGAGCTCGGTCAGGGCTGTCCCAGCAGAACTTTTTGAGGGTGGACGGACACGCCCGCGGGCAATCAGGTGTTGCGGGCAGGCCCCGGGGGCAGGCCCTGCTGAGTCCCCGAGCGCCACCTGGGTTCCTGCCACCACCCTTGGGCCGGGATGAGGTGCCACCTTGTGCGTAGAAGCCCTGCACACAGGCAAGAAGCCCCCCTGGCCCGCGGCGCACCCGACCCTGGAGCCCCCTGGCCGGCTGCAGCCACAGGGAACGGGGGTTCTGAGTTGGCAGGCCCTATTCCCGAAGCATCCACGGGCACTTCCCGAAGGGCTGACACCTGCTGCACCTCAGCAGCCAGCCAACCTCCCTCCCTCTGGTCGGGCACTGCACGCCACACAGCCACTTGTGTCCCCTGTGTCCCTCCCTGGAGGCCGCAGCGCGTTTTGGGTTTTGGCGCGGACGGGCCCCTCTCGGCTTCCGTAGTCCATTTGCCCCCGGAGCCTGCCAGACCCCTGGCTCTAGGAGGCTGCCCAGGGGCGCTGCCAACAGCCCCCAGGTGCTGGCTAGCCGCCTCGGCCGGCCACGGGGGGAGCACACACACCTGCGGGTGTCCCCGGGCCGCACACACGAACTGCCCCGCGCTTCCCGGCGTTGCAAATAGGCCCCCCGGGAAGCCCCGCCCGCCCTAGGGGCTTGTCGGGTGGGGCCGACGCAAGGTGGTTGACTGGGGAGGGCTGCTGCTGCCACACACCCACTCCTGAAGCCCACTGGGGCGGTCCAAGGGCGAGGAGCTCGGAGCTCGGTCAGGGCTGTCCCAGCAGAACTTTTTGAGGGTGGACGGACACGCCCGCGGGCAATCAGGTGTTGCGGGCAGGCCCCGGGGGCAGGCCCTGCTGAGTCCCCGAGCGCCACCTGGGTTCCTGCCACCACCCTTGGGCCGGGATGAGGTGCCACCTTGTGCGTAGAAGCCCTGCACACAGGCAAGAAGCCCCCCTGGCCCGCGGCGCACCCGACCCTGGAGCCCCTGGAGCCCCCTGGCCGGATGCAGCCACAGGGAACGGGGGTTCTGAGTTGGCAGGCCCCATTCCCGAAGCATCCACGGGCACTTCCCGAAGGGCTGACACCTGCTGCGCCTCAGCAGCCAGCCAGCCTCCCTCCCTCTGGTCGGGCACTGCACGCCACACAGCCACTTGTGTCCCCTGTGTCCCTCCCTGGAGGCCGCAGCGCGTTTTGGGTTTTGGCGCGGACGGGCCCCTCTCGGCTTCCGTAGTCCATTTGCCCCCGGAGCCTGCCAGACCCCTGGCTCTAGGAGGCTGCCCAGGGGCGCTGCCAACAGCCCCCAGGTGCTGGCTAGCCGCCTCGGCCGGCCACGGGGGGAGCACACACACCTGCGGGTGTCCCCGGGCCGCACACACGAACTGCCCCGCGCTTCCCGGCGTTGCAAATAGGCCCCCCGGGAAGCCCCGCACGCCCTAGGGGCTTGTCGGGTGGGGCCGACGCAAGGTGGTTGACTGGGGAGGGCTGCTGCTGCCACACACCCACTCCTGAAGCCCACTGGGGCGGTCCAAGGGCGAGGAGCTCGGAGCTCGGTCAGGGCTGTCCCAGCAGAACTTTTTGAGGGTGGACGGACACGCCCGCGGGCAATCAGGTGTTGCGGGCAGGCCCCGGGGGCAGGCCCTGCTGAGTCCCCGAGCGCCACCTGGGTTCCTGCCACCACCCTTGGGCCGGGATGAGGTGCCACCTTGTGCGTAGAAGCCCTGCACACAGGCAAGAAGCCCCCCTGGCCCGCGGCACACCCGACCCTGGAGCCCCCTGGCCGGCTGCAGCCACAGGGAACGGGGGTTCTGAGTTGGCAGGCCCTATTCCCGAAGCATCCACGGGCACTTCCCGAAGGGCTGACACCTGCTGCGCCTCAGCAGCCAGCCAACCTCCCTCCCTCTGGTCGGGCACTGCACGCCACACAGCCACTTGTGTCCCCTGTGTCCCTCCCTGGAGGCCGCAGCGCGTTTTGGGTTTTGGCGCGGACGGGCCCCTCTCGGCTTCCGTAGTCCATTTGCCCCCGGAGCCTGCCAGACCCCTGGCTCTAGGAGGCTGCCCAGGGGCGCTGCCAACAGCCCCCAGGTGCTGGCTAGCCGCCTCGGCCGGCCACGGGGGGAGCACACACACCTGCGGGTGTCCCCGGGCCGCACACACGAACTGCCCCGCGCTTCCGGGTGTTGCAAATAGGCCCCCCGGGAAGCCCCGCCCGCCCTAGGGGCTTGTCGGGTGGGGCCGACGCAAGGTGGTTGACTGGGGAGGGCTGCTGCTGCCACACACCCACTCCTGAAGCCCACTGGGGCGGTCCAAGGGCGAGGAGCTCGGAGCTCGGTCAGGGCTGTCCCAGCAGAACTTTTTGAGGGTGGACGGACACGCCCGCGGGCAATCAGGTGTTGCGGGCAGGCCCCGGGGGCAGGCCCTGCTGAGTCCCCGAGCGCCACCTGGGTTCCTGCCACCACCCTTGGGCCGGGATGAGGTGCCACCTTGTGCGTAGAAGCCCTGCACACAGGCAAGAAGCCCCCCTGGCCCGCGGCACACCCGACCCTGGAGCCCCCTGGCCGGATGCAGCCACAGGGAACGGGGGTTCTGAGTTGGCAGGCCCTATTCCCGTAGCATCCACGGGCACTTCCCGAAGGGCTGACACCTGCTGCGCCTCAGCAGCCAGCCAACCTCCCTCCCTCTGGTCGGGCACTGCACGCCACACAGCCACTTGTGTCCCCTGTGTCCCTCCCTGGAGGCCGCAGCGCGTTTTGGGTTTTGGCGCGGACGGGCCCCTCTCGGCTTCCGTAGTCCATTTGCCCCCGGAGCCTGCCAGACCCCTGGCTCTAGGAGGCTGCCCAGGGGCGCTGCCAACAGCCCCCAGGTGCTGCCTAGCCGCCTCGGCCGGCCACGGGGGGAGCACACACACCTGCGGGTGTCCCCGGGCCGCACACACGAACTGCCCCGCGCTTCCCGGCGTTGCAAATAGGCCCCCCGGGAAGCCCCGCACGCCCTAGGGGCTTGTCGGGTGGGGCCGACGCAAGGTGGTTGACTGGGGAGGGCTGCTGCTGCCACACACCCACTCCTGAAGCCCACTGGGGCGGTCCAAGGGCGAGGAGCTCGGAGCTCGGTCAGGGCTGTCCCAGCAGAACTTTTTGAGGGTGGACGGACACGCCCGCGGGCAATCAGGTGTTGCGGGCAGGCCCCGGGGGCAGGCCCTGCTGAGTCCCCGAGCGCCACCTGGGTTCCTGCCACCACCCTTGGGCCGGGATGAGGTGCCACCTTGTGCGTAGAAGCCCTGCACACAGGCAAGAAGCCCCCCACGCCCGCGGCGCACCCGACCCTGGAGCCCCTGGAGCCCCCTGGCCGGATGCAGCCACAGGGAACGGGGGTTCTGAGTTGGCAGGCCCCATTCCCGAAGCATCCACGGGCACTTCCCGAAGGGCTGACACCTGCTGCGCCTCAGCAGCCAGCCAACCTCCCTCCCTCTGGTCGGGCACTGCACGCCACACAGCCACTTGTGTCCCCTGTGTCCCTCCCTGGAGGCCGCAGCGCGTTTTGGGTTTTGGCGCGGACGGGCCCCTCTCGGCTTCCGTAGTCCATTTGCCCCCGGAGCCTGCCAGACCCCTGGCTCTAGGAGGCTGCCCAGGGGCGCTGCCAACAGCCCCCAGGTGCTGGCTAGCCGCCTCGGCCGGCCACGGGGGGAGCACACACACCTGCGGGTGTCCCCGGGCTGCACACACGAACTGCCCCGCGCTTCCCGGCGTTGCAAATAGGCCCCCCGGGAAGCCCCGCCCGCCCTAGGGGCTTGTCGGGTGGGGCCGACGCAAGGTGGTTGACTGGGGAGGGCTGCTGCTGCCACACACCCACTCCTGAAGCCCACTGGGGCGGTCCAAGGGCGAGGAGCTCGGAGCTCGGTCAGGGCTGTCCCAGCAGAACTTTTTGAGGGTGGACGGACACGCCCGCGGGCAATCAGGTGTTGCGGGCAGGCCCCGGGGGCAGGCCCTGCTGAGTCCCCGAGCGCCACCTGGGTTCCTGCCACCACCCTTGGGCCGGGATGAGGTGCCACCTTGTGCGTAGAAGCCCTGCACACAGGCAAGAAGCCCCCCTGGCCCGCGGCGCACCCGACCCTGGAGCCCCTGGAGCCCCCTGGCCGGATGCAGCCACAGGGAACGGGGGTTCTGAGTTGGCAGGCCCCATTCCCGAAGCATCCACGGGCACTTCCCGAAGGGCTGACACCTGCTGCGCCTCAGCAGCCAGCCAACCTCCCTCCCTCTGGTCGGGCACTGCACGCCACACAGCCACTTGTGTCCCCTGTGTCCCTCCCTGGAGGCCGCAGCGCGTTTTGGGTTTTGGCGCGGACGGGCCCCTCTCGGCTTCCGTAGTCCATTTGCCCCCGGAGCCTGCCAGACCCCTGGCTCTAGGAGGCTGCCCAGGGGCGCTGCCAACAGCCCCCAGGTGCTGGCTAGCCGCCTCGGCCGGCCACGGGGGGAGCACACACACCTGCGGGTGTCCCCGGGCCGCACACACGAACTGCCCCGCGCTTCCGGGTGTTGCAAATAGGCCCCCCGGGAAGCCCCGCCCGCCCTAGGGGCTTGTCGGGTGGGGCCGACGCAAGGTGGTTGACTGGGGAGGGCTGCTGCTGCCACACACCCACTCCTGAAGCCCACTGGGGCGGTCCAAGGGCGAGGAGCTCGGAGCTCGGTCAGGGCTGTCCCAGCAGAACTTTTTGAGGGTGGACGGACACGCCCGCGGGCAATCAGGTGTTGCGGGCAGGCCCCGGGGGCAGGCCCTGCTGAGTCCCCGAGCGCCACCTGGGTTCCTGCCACCACCCTTGGGCCGGGATGAGGTGCCACCTTGTGCGTAGAAGCCCTGCACACAGGCAAGAAGCCCCCCTGGCCCGCGGCGCACCCGACCCTGGAGCCCCTGGAGCCCCCTGGCCGGCTGCAGCCACAGGGAACGGGGGTTCTGAGTTGGCAGGCCCCATTCCCGAAGCATCCACGGGCACTTCCCGAAGGGCTGACACCTGCTGCGCCTCAGCAGCCAGCCAACCTCCCTCCCTCTGGTCGGGCACTGCACGCCACACAGCCACTTGTGTCCCCTGTGTCCCTCCCTGGAGGCCGCAGCGCGTTTTGGGTTTTGGCGCGGACGGGCCCCTCTCGGCTTCCGTAGTCCATTTGCCCCCGGAGCCTGCCAGACCCCTGGCTCTAGGAGGCTGCCCAGGGGCGCTGCCAACAGCCCCCAGGTGCTGGCTAGCCGCCTCGGCCGGCCACGGGGGGAGCACACACACCTGCGGGTGTCCCCGGGCCGCACACACGAACTGCCCCGCGCTTCCCGGCGTTGCAAATAGGCCCCCCGGGAAGCCCCGCCCGCCCTAGGGGCTTGTCGGGTGGGGCCGACGCAAGGTGGGTGACTGGGGAGGGCTGCTGCTGCCACACACCCACTCCTGAAGCCCACTGGGGCGGTCCAAGGGCGAGGAGCTCGGAGCTCGGTCAGGGCTGTCCCAGCAGAACTTTTTGAGGGTGGACGGACACGCCCGCGGGCAATCAGGTGTTGCGGGCAGGCCCCGGGGGCAGGCCCTGCTGAGTCCCCGAGCGCCACCTGGGTTCCTGCCACCACCCTTGGGCCGGGATGAGGTGCCACCTTGTGCGTAGAAGCCCTGCACACAGGCAAGAAGCCCCCCAGGCCCGCGGCGCACCCGACCCTGGAGCCCCTGGAGCCCCCTGGCCGGATGCAGCCACAGGGAACGGGGGTTCTGAGTTGGCAGGCCCCATTCCCGAAGCATCCACGGGCACTTCCCGAAGGGCTGACACCTGCTGCGCCTCAGCAGCCAGCCAACCTCCCTCCCTCTGGTCGGGCACTGCAAGCCACACAGCCACTTGTGTCCCCTGTGTCCCTCCCTGGAGGCCGCAGCGCGTTTTGGGTTTTGGCGCGGACGGGCCCCTCTCGGCTTCCGTAGTCCATTTGCCCCCGGAGCCTGCCAGAACCCTGGCTCTAGGAGGCTGCCCAGGGGCGCTGCCAACAGCCCCCAGGTGCTGGCTAGCCGCCTCGGCCGGCCACGGGGGGAGCACACACACCTGCGGGTGTCCCCGGGCCGCACACACGAACTGCCCCGCGCTTCCCGGCGTTGCAAATAGGCCCCCCGGGAAGCCCCGCCCGCCCTAGGGGCTTGTCGGGTGGGGCCGACGCAAGGTGGGTGACTGGGGAGGGCTGCTGCTGCCACACACCCACTCCTGAAGCCCACTGGGGCGGTCCAAGGGCGAGGAGCTCGGAGCTCGGTCAGGGCTGTCCCAGCAGAACTTTTTGAGGGTGGACGGACACGCCCGCGGGCAATCAGGTGTTGCGGGCAGGCCCCGGGGGCAGGCCCTGCTGAGTCCCCGAGCGCCACCTGGGTTCCTGCCACCACCCTTGGGCCGGGATGAGGTGCCACCTTGTGCGTAGAAGCCCTGCACACAGGCAAGAAGCCCCCCAGGCCCGCGGCGCACCCGACCCTGGAGCCCCTGGAGCCCCCTGGCCGGATGCAGCCACAGGGAACGGGGGTTCTGAGTTGGCAGGCCCCATTCCCGAAGCATCCACGGGCACTTCCCGAAGGGCTGACACCTGCTGCGCCTCAGCAACCAGCCAACCTCCCTCCCTCTGGTCGGGCACTGCACGCCACACAGCCACTTGTGTCGCCTGTGTCCCTCCCTGGAGGCCGCAGCGCGTTTTGGGTTTTGGCGCGGACGGGCCCCTCTCGGCTTCCGTAGTCCATTTGCCCCCGGAGCCTGCCAGACCCCTGGCTCTAGGAGGCTGCCCAGGGGCGCTGCCAACAGCCCCCAGGTGCTGGCTAGCCGCCTCGGCCGGCCACGGGGGGAGCACACACACCTGCGGGTGTCCCCGGGCCGCACACACGAACTGCCCCGCGCTTCCCGGCGTTGCAAATAGGCCCCCCGGGAAGCCCCGCACGCCCTAGGGGCTTGTCGGGCGGGGCCGACGCAAGGTGGTTGACTGGGGAGGGCTGCTGCTGCCACACACCCACTCCTGAAGCCCACTGGGGCGGTCCAAGGGCGAGGAGCTCGGAGCTCGGTCAGGGCTGTCCCAGCAGAACTTTTTGAGGGTGGACGGACACGCCCGCGGGCAATCAGGTGTTGCGGGCAGGCCCCGGGGGCAGGCCCTGCTGAGTCCCCGAGCGCCACCTGGGTTCCTGCCACCACCCTTGGGCCGGGATGAGGTGCCACCTTGTGCGTAGAAGCCCTGCACACAGGCAAGAAGCCCCCCAGGCCCGCGGCGCACCCGACCCTGGAGCCCCTGGAGCCCCCTGGCCGGATGCAGCCACAGGGAACGGGGGTTCTGAGTTGGCAGGCCCCATTCCCGAAGCATCCGCGGGCACTTCCCGAAGGGCTGACACCTGCTGCGCCTCAGCAGCCAGCCAACCTCCCTCCCTCTGGTCGGGCACTGCACGCCACACAGCCACTTGTGTCCCCTGTGTCCCTCCCTGGAGGCCGCAGCGCGTTTTGGGTTTTGGCGCGGACGGGCCCCTCTCGGCTTCCGTAGTCCATTTGCCCCCGGAGCCTGCCAGACCCCTGGCTCTAGGAGGCTGCCCAGGGGCGCTGCCAACAGCCCCCAGGTGCTGGCTAGCCGCCTCGGCCGGCCACGGGGGGAGCACACACACCTGCGGGTGTCCCCGGGCCGCACACACGAACTGCCCCGCGCTTCCGGGTGTTGCAAATAGGCCCCCCGGGAAGCCCCGCCCGCCCTAGGGGCTTGTCGGGTGGGGCCGACGCAAGGTGGTTGACTGGGGAGGGCTGCTGCTGCCACACACCCACTCCTGAAGCCCACTGGGGCGGTCCAAGGGCGAGGAGCTCGGAGCTCGGTCAGGGCTGTCCCAGCAGAACTTTTTGAGGGTGGACGGACACGCCCGCGGGCAATCAGGTGTTGCGGGCAGGCCCCGGGGGCAGGCCCTGCTGAGTCCCCGAGCGCCACCTGGGTTCCTGCCACCACCCTTGGGCCGGGATGAGGTGCCACCTTGTGCGTAGAAGCCCTGCACACAGGCAAGAAGCCCCCCTGGCCCGCGGCACACCCGACCCTGGAGCCCCCTGGCCGGCTGCAGCCACAGGGAACGGGGGTTCTGAGTTGGCAGGCCCCATTCCCGAAGCATCCACGGGCACTTCCCGAAGGGCTGACACCTGCTGCGCCTCAGCAGCCAGCCAACCTCCCTCCCTCTGGTCGGGCACTGCACGCCACACAGCCACTTGTGTCCCCTGTGTCCCTCCCTGGAGGCCGCAGCGCGTTTTGGGTTTTGGCGCGGACGGGCCCCTCTCGGCTTCCGTAGTCCATTTGCCCCCGGAGCCTGCCAGACCCCTGGCTCTAGGAGGCTGCCCAGGGGCGCTGCCAACAGCCCCCAGGTGCTGGCTAGCCGCCTCGGCCGGCCACGGGGGGAGCACACACACCTGCGGGTGTCCCCGGGCCGCACACACGAACTGCCCCGCGCTTCCGGGTGTTGCAAATAGGCCCCCCGGGAAGCCCCGCCCGCCCTAGGGGCTTGTCGGGTGGGGCCGACGCAAGGTGGTTGACTGGGGAGGGCTGCTGCTGCCACACACCCACTCCTGAAGCCCACTGGGGTGGTCCAAGGGCGAGGAGCTCGGAGCTCGGTCAGGGCTGTCCCAGCAGAACTTTTTGAGGGTGGACGGACACGCCCGCGGGCAATCAGGTGTTGCGGGCAGGCCCCGGGGGCAGGCCCTGCTGAGTCCCCGAGCGCCACCTGGGTTCCTGCCACCACCCTTGGGCCGGGATGAGGTGCCACCTTGTGCGTAGAAGCCCTGCACACAGGCAAGAAGCCCCCCTGGCCCGCGGCGCACCCGACCCTGGAGCCCCCTGGCCGGCTGCAGCCACAGGGAACGGGGGTTCTGAGTTGGCAGGCCCTATTCCCGAAGCATCCACGGGCACTTCCCGAAGGGCTGACACCTGCTGCGCCTCAGCAGCCAGCCAACCTCCCTCCCTCTGGTCGGGCACTGCACGCCACACAGCCACTTGTGTCCCCTGTGTCCCTCCCTGGAGGCCGCAGCGCGTTTTGGGTTTTGGCGCGGACGGGCCCCTCTCGGCTTCCGTAGTCCATTTGCCCCCGGAGCCTGCCAGACCCCTGGCTCTAGGAGGCTGCCCAGGGGCGCTGCCAACAGCCCCCAGGTGCTGGCTAGCCGCCTCGGCCGGCCACGGGGGGAGCACACACACCTGCGGGTGTCCCCGGGCCGCACACACGAACTGCCCCGCGCTTCCCGGCGTTGCAAATAGGCCCCCCGGGAAGCCCCGCCCGCCCTAGGGGCTTGTCGGGTGGGGCCGACGCAAGGTGGTTGACTGGGGAGGGCTGCTGCTGCCACACACCCACTCCTGAAGCCCACTGGGGCGGTCCAAGGGCGAGGAGCTCGGAGCTCGGTCAGGGCTGTCCCAGCAGAACTTTTTGAGGGTGGACGGACACGCCCGCGGGCAATCAGGTGTTGCGGGCAGGCCCCGGGGGCAGGCCCTGCTGAGTCCCCGAGCGCCACCTGGGTTCCTGCCACCACCCTTGGGCCGGGATGAGGTGCCACCTTGTGCGTAGAAGCCCTGCACACAGGCAAGAAGCCCCCCTGGCCCGCGGCGCACCCGACCCTGGAGCCCCTGGAGCCCCCTGGCCGGATGCAGCCACAGGGAACGGGGGTTCTGAGTTGGCAGGCCCCATTCCCGAAGCATCCACGGGCACTTCCCGAAGGGCTGACACCTGCTGCGCCTCAGCAGCCAGCCAACCTCCCTCCCTCTGGTCGGGCACTGCACGCCACACAGCCACTTGTGTCCCCTGTGTCCCTCCCTGGAGGCCGCAGCGCGTTTTGGGTTTTGGCGCGGACGGGCCCCTCTCGGCTTCCGTAGTCCATTTGCCCCCGGAGCCTGCCAGACCCCTGGCTCTAGGAGGCTGCCCAGGGGCGCTGCCAACAGCCCCCAGGTGCTGGCTAGCCGCCTCGGCCGGCCACGGGGGGAGCACACACACCTGCGGGTGTCCCCGGGCCGCACACACGAACTGCCCCGCGCTTCCCGGCGTTGCAAATAGGCCCCCCGGGAAGCCCCGCACGCCCTAGGGGCTTGTCGGGTGGGGCCGACGCAAGGTGGTTGACTGGGGAGGGCTGCTGCTGCCACACACCCACTCCTGAAGCCCACTGGGGCGGTCCAAGGGCGAGGAGCTCGGAGCTCGGTCAGGGCTGTCCCAGCAGAACTTTTTGAGGGTGGACGGACACGCCCGCGGGCAATCAGGTGTTGCGGGCAGGCCCCGGGGGCAGGCCCTGCTGAGTCCCCGAGCGCCACCTGGGTTCCTGCCACCACCCTTGGGCCGGGATGAGGTGCCACCTTGTGCGTAGAAGCCCTGCACACAGGCAAGAAGCCCCCCTGGCCCGCGGCACACCCGACCCTGGAGCCCCCTGGCCGGCTGCAGCCACAGGGAACGGGGGTTCTGAGTTGGCAGGCCCTATTCCCGAAGCATCCACGGGCACTTCCCGAAGGGCTGACACCTGCTGCGCCTCAGCAGCCAGCCAACCTCCCTCCCTCTGGTCGGGCACTGCACGCCACACAGCCACTTGTGTCCCCTGTGTCCCTCCCTGGAGGCCGCAGCGCGTTTTGGGTTTTGGCGCGGACGGGCCCCTCTCGGCTTCCGTAGTCCATTTGCCCCCGGAGCCTGCCAGACCCCTGGCTCTAGGAGGCTGCCCAGGGGCGCTGCCAACAGCCCCCAGGTGCTGCCTAGCCGCCTCGGCCGGCCACGGGGGGAGCACACACACCTGCGGGTGTCCCCGGGCCGCACACACGAACTGCCCCGCGCTTCCCGGCGTTGCAAATAGGCCCCCCGGGAAGCCCCGCACGCCCTAGGGGCTTGTCGGGTGGGGCCGACGCAAGGTGGTTGACTGGGGAGGGCTGCTGCTGCCACACACCCACTCCTGAAGCCCACTGGGGCGGTCCAAGGGCGAGGAGCTCGGAGCTCGGTCAGGGCTGTCCCAGCAGAACTTTTTGAGGGTGGACGGACACGCCCGCGGGCAATCAGGTGTTGCGGGCAGGCCCCGGGGGCAGGCCCTGCTGAGTCCCCGAGCGCCACCTGGGTTCCTGCCACCACCCTTGGGCCGGGATGAGGTGCCACCTTGTGCGTAGAAGCCCTGCACACAGGCAAGAAGCCCCCCAGGCCCGCGGCGCACCCGACCCTGGAGCCCCTGGAGCCCCCTGGCCGGATGCAGCCACAGGGAACGGGGGTTCTGAGTTGGCAGGCCCCATTCCCGAAGCATCCACGGGCACTTCCCGAAGGGCTGACACCTGCTGCGCCTCAGCAGCCAGCCAACCTCCCTCCCTCTGGTCGGGCACTGCACGCCACACAGCCACTTGTGTCCCCTGTGTCCCTCCCTGGAGGCCGCAGCGCGTTTTGGGTTTTGGCGCGGACGGGCCCCTCTCGGCTTCCGTAGTCCATTTGCCCCCGGAGCCTGCCAGACCCCTGGCTCTAGGAGGCTGCCCAGGGGCGCTGCCAACAGCCCCCAGGTGCTGGCTAGCCGCCTCGGCCGGCCACGGGGGGAGCACACACACCTGCGGGTGTCCCCGGGCCGCACACACGAACTGCCCCGCACTTCCCGGCATTGCAAATAGGCCCCCCGGGAAGCCCCGCCCGCCCTAGGGGCTTGTCGGGTGGGGCCGACGCAAGGTGGTTGACTGGGGAGGGCTGCTGCTGCCACACACCCACTCCTGAAGCCCACTGGGGCGGTCCAAGGGCGAGGAGCTCGGAGCTCGGTCAGGGCTGTCCCAGCAGAACTTTTTGAGGGTGGACGGACACGCCCGCGGGCAATCAGGTGTTGCGGGCAGGCCCCGGGGGCAGGCCCTGCTGAGTCCCCGAGCGCCACCTGGGTTCCTGCCACCACCCTTGGGCCGGGATGAGGTGCCACCTTGTGCGTAGAAGCCCTGCACACAGGCAAGAAGCCCCCCTGGCCCGCGGCGCACCCGACCCTGGAGCCCCTGGAGCCCCCTGGCCGGATGCAGCCACAGGGAACGGGGGTTCTGAGTTGGCAGGCCCCATTCCCGAAGCATCCACGGGCACTTCCCGAAGGGCTGACACCTGCTGCGCCTCAGCAGCCAGCCAACCTCCCTCCCTCTGGTCGGGCACTGCACGCCACACAGCCACTTGTGTCCCCTGTGTCCCTCCCTGGAGGCCGCAGCGCGTTTTGGGTTTTGGCGCGGACGGGCCCCTCTCGGCTTCCGTAGTCCATTTGCCCCCGGAGCCTGCCAGACCCCTGGCTCTAGGAGGCTGCCCAGGGGCGCTGCCAACAGCCCCCAGGTGCTGGCTAGCCGCCTCGGCCGGCCACGGGGGGAGCACACACACCTGCGGGTGTCCCCGGGCCGCACACACGAACTGCCCCGCGCTTCCGGGTGTTGCAAATAGGTCCCCCGGGAAGCCCCGCCCGCCCTAGGGGCTTGTCGGGTGGGGCCGACGCAAGGTGGTTGACTGGGGAGGGCTGCTGCTGCCACACACCCACTCCTGAAGCCCACTGGGGCGGTCCAAGGGCGAGGAGCTCGGAGCTCGGTCAGGGCTGTCCCAGCAGAACTTTTTGAGGGTGGACGGACACGCCCGCGGGCAATCAGGTGTTGCGGGCAGGCCCCGGGGGCAGGCCCTGCTGAGTCCCCGAGCGCCACCTGGGTTCCTGCCACCACCCTTGGGCCGGGATGAGGTGCCACCTTGTGCGTAGAAGCCCTGCACACAGGCAAGAAGCCCCCCTGGCCCGCGGCGCACCCGACCCTGGAGCCCCCTGGCCGGCTGCAGCCACAGGGAACGGGGGTTCTGAGTTGGCAGGCCCCATTCCCGAAGCATCCACGGGCACTTCCCGAAGGGCTGACACCTGCTGCGCCTCAGCAGCCAGCCAACCTCCCTCCCTCTGGTCGGGCACTGCAAGCCACACAGCCACTTGTGTCCCCTGTGTCCCTCCCTGGAGGCCGCAGCGCGTTTTGGGTTTTGGCGCGGACGGGCCCCTCTCGGCTTCCGTAGTCCATTTGCCCCCGGAGCCTGCCAGACCCCTGGCTCTAGGAGGCTGCCCAGGGGCGCTGCCAACAGCCCCCAGGTGCTGGCTAGCCGCCTCGGCCGGCCACGGGGGGAGCACACACACCTGCGGGTGTCCCCGGGCCGCACACACGAACTGCCCCGCGCTTCCCGGCGTTGCAAATAGGCCCCCCGGGAAGCCCCGCCCGCCCTAGGGGCTTGTCGGGTGGGGCCGACGCAAGGTGGGTGACTGGGGAGGGCTGCTGCTGCCACACACCCACTCCTGAAGCCCACTGGGGCGGTCCAAGGGCGAGGAGCTCGGAGCTCGGTCAGGGCTGTCCCAGCAGAACTTTTTGAGGGTGGACGGACACGCCCGCGGGCAATCAGGTGTTGCAGGCAGGCCCCGGGGGCAGGCCCTGCTGAGTCCCCGAGCGCCACCTGGGTTCCTGCCACCACCCTTGGGCCGGGATGAGGTGCCACCTTGTGCGTAGAAGCCCTGCACACAGGCAAGAAGCCCCCCAGGCCCGCGGCGCACCCGACCCTGGAGCCCCTGGAGCCCCCTGGCCGGATGCAGCCACAGGGAACGGGGGTTCTGAGTTGGCAGGCCCCATTCCCGAAGCATCCACGGGCACTTCCCGAAGGGCTGACACCTGCTGCGCCTCAGCAGCCAGCCAACCTCCCTCCCTCTGGTCGGGCACTGCACGCCACACAGCCACTTGTGTCCCCTGTGTCCCTCCCTGGAGGCCGCAGCGCGTTTTGGGTTTTGGCGCGGACGGGCCCCTCTCGGCTTCCGTAGTCCATTTGCCCCCGGAGCCTGCCAGACCCCTGGCTCTAGGAGGCTGCCCAGGGGCGCTGCCAACAGCCCCCAGGTGCTGGCTAGCCGCCTCGGCCGGCCACGGGGGGAGCACACACACCTGCGGGTGTCCCCGGGCCGCACACACGAACTGCCCCGCGCTTCCCGGCGTTGCAAATAGGCCCCCCGGGAAGCCCCGCCCGCCCTAGGGGCTTGTCGGGTGGGGCCGACGCAAGGTGGTTGACTGGGGAGGGCTGCTGCTGCCACACACCCACTCCTGAAGCCCACTGGGGCGGTCCAAGGGCGAGGAGCTCGGAGCTCGGTCAGGGCTGTCCCAGCAGAACTTTTTGAGGGTGGACGGACACGCCCGCGGGCAATCAGGTGTTGCGGGCAGGCCCCGGGGGCAGGCCCTGCTGAGTCCCCGAGCGCCACCTGGGTTCCTGCCACCACCCTTGGGCCGGGATGAGGTGCCACCTTGTGCGTAGAAGCCCTGCACACAGGCAAGAAGCCCCCCAGGCCCGCGGCGCACCCGACCCTGGAGCCCCTGGAGCCCCCTGGCCGGATGCAGCCACAGGGAACGGGGGTTCTGAGTTGGCAGGCCCCATTCCCGAAGCATCCACGGGCACTTCCCGAAGGGCTGACACCTGCTGCGCCTCAGCAGCCAGCCAACCTCCCTCCCTCTGGTCGGGCACTGCACGCCACACAGCCACTTGTGTCGCCTGTGTCCCTCCCTGGAGGCCGCAGCGCGTTTTGGGTTTTGGCGCGGACGGGCCCCTCTCGGCTTCCGTAGTCCATTTGCCCCCGGAGCCTGCCAGACCCCTGGCTCTAGGAGGCTGCCCAGGGGCGCTGCCAACAGCCCCCAGGTGCTGGCTAGCCGCCTCGGCCGGCCACGGGGGGAGCACACACACCTGCGGGTGTCCCCGGGCCGCACACACGAACTGCCCCGCGCTTCCCGGCGTTGCAAATAGGCCCCCCGGGAAGCCCCGCACGCCCTAGGGGCTTGTCGGGTGGGGCCGACGCAAGGTGGTTGACTGGGGAGGGCTGCTGCTGCCACACACCCACTCCTGAAGCCCACTGGGGCGGTCCAAGGGCGAGGAGCTCGGAGCTCGGTCAGGGCTGTCCCAGCAGAACTTTTTGAGGGTGGACGGACACGCCCGCGGGCAATCAGGTGTTGCGGGCAGGCCCCGGGGGCAGGCCCTGCTGAGTCCCCGAGCGCCACCTGGGTTCCTGCCACCACCCTTGGGCCGGGATGAGGTGCCACCTTGTGCGTAGAAGCCCTGCACACAGGCAAGAAGCCCCCCAGGCCCGCGGCGCACCCGACCCTGGAGCCCCTGGAGCCCCCTGGCCGGATGCAGCCACAGGGAACGGGGGTTCTGAGTTGGCAGGCCCCATTCCCGAAGCATCCACGGGCACTTCCCGAAGGGCTGACACCTGCTGCGCCTCAGCAGCCAGCCAACCTCCCTCCCTCTGGTCGGGCACTGCACGCCACACAGCCACTTGTGTCCCCTGTGTCCCTCCCTGGAGGCCGCAGCGCGTTTTGGGTTTTGGCGCGGACGGGCCCCTCTCGGCTTCCGTAGTCCATTTGCCCCCGGAGCCTGCCAGACCCCTGGCTCTAGGAGGCTGCCCAGGGGCGCTGCCAACAGCCCCCAGGTGCTGGCTAGCCGCCTCGGCCGGCCACGGGGGGAGCACACACACCTGCGGGTGTCCCCGGGCCGCACACACGAACTGCCCCGCGCTTCCGGGTGTTGCAAATAGGCCCCCCCGGGAAGCCCCGCCCGCCCTAGGGGCTTGTCGGGTGGGGCCGACGCAAGGTGGTTGACTGGGGAGGGCTGCTGCTGCCACACACCCACTCCTGAAGCCCACTGGGGCGGTCCAAGGGCGAGGAGCTCGGAGCTCGGTCAGGGCTGTCCCAGCAGAACTTTTTGAGGGTGGACGGACACGCCCGCGGGCAATCAGGTGTTGCGGGCAGGCCCCGGGGGCAGGCCCTGCTGAGTCCCCGAGCACCACCTGGGTTCCTGCCACCACCCTTGGGCCGGGATGAGGTGCCACCTTGTGCGTAGAAGCCCTGCACACAGGCAAGAAGCCCCCCTGGCCCGCGGCGCACCCGACCCTGGAGCCCCCTGGCCGGATGCAGCCACAGGGAACGGGGGTTCTGAGTTGGCAGGCCCCATTCCCGAAGCATCCACGGGCACTTCCCGAAGGGCTGACACCTGCTGCGCCTCAGCAGCCAGCCAACCTCCCTCCCTCTGGTCGGGCACTGCACGCCACACAGCCACTTGTGTCCCCTGTGTCCCTCCCTGGAGGCCGCAGCGCGTTTTGGGTTTTGGCGCGGACGGGCCCCTCTCGGCTTCCGTAGTCCATTTGCCCCCGGAGCCTGCCAGACCCCTGGCTCTAGGAGGCTGCCCAGGGGCGCTGCCAACAGCCCCCAGGTGCTGGCTAGCCGCCTCGGCCGGCCACGGGGGGAGCACACACACCTGCGGGTGTCCCCGGGCCGCACACACGAACTGCCCCGCGCTTCCCGGCGTTGCAAATAGGCCCCCCGGGAAGCCCCGCCCGCCCTAGGGGCTTGTCGGGTGGGGCCGACGCAAGGTGGGTGACTGGGGAGGGCTGCTGCTGCCACACACCCACTCCTGAAGCCCACTGGGGCGGTCCAAGGGCGAGGAGCTCGGAGCTCGGTCAGGGCTGTCCCAGCAGAACTTTTTGAGGGTGGACGGACACGCCCGCGGGCAATCAGGTGTTGCGGGCAGGCCCCGGGGGCAGGCCCTGCTGAGTCCCCGAGCGCCACCTGGGTTCCTGCCACCACCCTTGGGCCGGGATGAGGTGCCACCTTGTGCGTAGAAGCCCTGCACACAGGCAAGAAGCCCCCCAGGCCCGCGGCGCACCCGACCCTGGAGCCCCTGGAGCCCCCTGGCCGGATGCAGCCACAGGGAACGGGGGTTCTGAGTTGGCAGGCCCCATTCCCGAAGCATCCACGGGCACTTCCCGAAGGGCTGACACCTGCTGCGCCTCAGCAACCAGCCAACCTCCCTCCCTCTGGTCGGGCACTGCACGCCACACAGCCACTTGTGTCGCCTGTGTCCCTCCCTGGAGGCCGCAGCGCGTTTTGGGTTTTGGCGCGGACGGGCCCCTCTCGGCTTCCGTAGTCCATTTGCCCCCGGAGCCTGCCAGACCCCTGGCTCTAGGAGGCTGCCCAGGGGCGCTGCCAACAGCCCCCAGGTGCTGGCTAGCCGCCTCGGCCGGCCACGGGGGGAGCACACACACCTGCGGGTGTCCCCGGGCCGCACACACGAACTGCCCCGCGCTTCCCGGCGTTGCAAATAGGCCCCCCGGGAAGCCCCGCCCGCCCTAGGGGCTTGTCGGGTGGGGCCGACGCAAGGTGGTTGACTGGGGAGGGCTGCTGCTGCCACACACCCACTCCTGAAGCCCACTGGGGCGGTCCAAGGGCGAGGAGCTCGGAGCTCGGTCAGGGCTGTCCCAGCAGAACTTTTTGAGGGTGGACGGACACGCCCGCGGGCAATCAGGTGTTGCGGGCAGGCCCCGGGGGCAGGCCCTGCTGAGTCCCCGAGCGCCACCTGGGTTCCTGCCACCACCCTTGGGCCGGGATGAGGTGCCACCTTGTGCGTAGAAGCCCTGCACACAGGCAAGAAGCCCCCCTGGCCCGCGGCGCACCCGACCCTGGAGCCCCTGGAGCCCCCTGGCCGGATGCAGCCACAGGGAACGGGGGTTCTGAGTTGGCAGGCCCCATTCCCGAAGCATCCACGGGCACTTCCCGAAGGGCTGACACCTGCTGTGCCTCAGCAGCCAGCCAACCTCCCTCCCTCTGGTCGGGCACTGCACGCCACACAGCCACTTGTGTCGCCTGTGTCCCTCCCTGGAGGCCGCAGCGCGTTTTGGGTTTTGGCGCGGACGGGCCCCTCTCGGCTTCCGTAGTCCATTTGCCCCCGGAGCCTGCCAGACCCCTGGCTCTAGGAGGCTGCCCAGGGGCGCTGCCAACAGCCCCCAGGTGCTGGCTAGCCGCCTCGGCCGGCCACGGGGGGAGCACACACACCTGCGGGTGTCCCCGGGCCGCACACACGAACTGCCCCGCGCTTCCCGGCGTTGCAAATAGGCCCCCCGGGAAGCCCCGCCCGCCCTAGGGGCTTGTCGGGTGGGGCCGACGCAAGGTGGTTGACTGGGGAGGGCTGCTGCTGGCACACACCCACTCCTGAAGCCCACTGGGGCGGTCCAAGGGCGAGGAGCTCGGAGCTCGGTCAGGGCTGTCCCAGCAGAACTTTTTGAGGGTGGACGGACACGCCCGCAGGCAATCAGGTGTTGCGGGCAGGCCCCGGGGGCAGGCCCTGCTGAGTCCCCGAGCGCCACCTGGGTTCCTGCCACCACCCTTGGGCCGGGATGAGGTGCCACCTTGTGCGTAGAAGCCCTGCACACAGGCAAGAAGCCCCCCAGGCCCGCGGCGCACCCGACCCTGGAGCCCCTGGAGCCCCCTGGCCGGCTGCAGCCACAGGGAACGGGGGTTCTGAGTTGGCAGGCCCCATTCCCGAAGCATCCACGGGCACTTCCCGAAGGGCTGACACCTGCTGCGCCTCAGCAGCCAGCCAACCTCCCTCCCTCTGGTCGGGCACTGCACGCCACACAGCCACTTGTGTCCCCTGTGTCCCTCCCTGGAGGCCGCAGCGCGTTTTGGGTTTTGGCGCGGACGGGCCCCTCTCGGCTTCCGTAGTCCATTTGCCCCCGGAGCCTGCCAGACCCCTGGCTCTAGGAGGCTGCCCAGGGGCGCTGCCAACAGCCCCCAGGTGCTGGCTAGCCGCCTCGGCCGGCCACGGGGGGAGCACACACACCTGCGGGTGTCCCGGGCCGCACCACGACGAACTGCCCCGCGCTTCCCGGCGTTGCAAATAGGCCCCCCGGAAGCCCCGCCCGCCCTAGGGGCTTGTCGGGCGGGGCCGACGCAAGGTGGTTGACTGGGGAGGGCTGCTGCTGCCACACACCCACTCCTGAAGCCCACTGGGGCGGTCCAAGGGCGAGGAGCTCGGAGCTCGGTCAGGGCTGTCCCAGCAGAACTTTTTGAGGGTGGACGGACACGCCCGCGGGGCAATCAGCTGTTGCGGGCAGGCCCCGGGGGCAGGCCCTGCTGAGTCCCCGAGCGCCACCTGGGTTCCTGCCACCACCCTTGGGCCGGGATGAGGTGCCACCTTGTGCGTAGAAGCCCTGCACACAGGCAAGAAGCCCCCCAGGCCCGCGGCGCACCCGACCCTGGAGCCCCTGGAGCCCCCTGGCCGGATGCAGCCACAGGGAACGGGGGTTCTGAGTTGGCAGGCCCCATTCCCGAAGCATCCACGGGCACTTCCCGAAGGGCTGACACCTGCTGCGCCTCAGCAGCCAGCCAACCTCCCTCCCTCTGGTCGGGCACTGCACGCCACACAGCCACTTGTGTCCCCTGTGTCCCTCCCTGGAGGCCGCAGCGCGTTTTGGGTTTTGGCGCGGACGGGCCCCCTCTCGGCTTCCGTAGTCCATTTGCCCCCGGAGCCTGCCAGACCCCTGGCTCTAGGAGGCTGCCCAGGGGCGCTGCCAACAGCCCCCAGGTGCTGCTAGCCGCCTCGGCCGGCCACGGGGGGAGCACACACACCTGCGGGTGTCCCCGGGCCGCACACACGAACTGCCCCGCGCTTCCCGGCGTTGCAAATAGGCCCCCGGGAAGCCCCGCCCGCCCTAGGGCTTGTCGGTCGGGGCCGACGCAAGGTGGTTGACTGGGGAGGGCTGCTGCTGCCACACACCCACTCCTGAAGCCCACTGGGGCGGTCCAAGGGCGAGGAGCTCGGAGCTCGGTCAGGGCTGTCCCAGCAGAACTTTTTGAGGGTGGACGGACACGCCCGCGGGGCAATCAGGTGTTGCGGGCAGGCCCGGGGGCAGGCCCTGCTGAGTCCCCGAGTGCCACCTGGGTTCCTGCCACCACCCTTGGGCCGGGATGAGGTGCCACCTTGTGCGTAGAAGCCCGGCACACAGGCAAGAAGCCCCCAGGCCCGCGGCGCACCCGACCCTGGAGCCCCTGGAGCCCCCTGGCCGGCTGCAGCCACAGGGAACGGGGGTTCTGAGTTGGCAGGCCCCCATTCCGAAGCATCCACGGGCACTTCCCGAAGGGCTGACACCTGCTGCGCCTCAGCAGCCAGCCAACCTCCCTCCCTCTGGTCGGGCACTGCACGCCACACAGCCACTTGTGTCCCCTGTGTCCCTCCCTGGAGGCCGCAGCGCGTTTTGGGTTTTGGCGCAGACGGGCCCCTCTCGGCTTCCGTAGTCCATTTGCCCCCGGAGCCTGCAGACCCCTGGCTCTAGGAGGCTGCCCAGGGGCGCTGCCAACAGCCCCCAGGTGCTGGCTAGCCGCCTCGGCCGGCCACGGGGGGAGCACACACACCTGCGGGTGTCCCCGGGCCGCACACACGAACTGCCCCGCGCTTCCCGGCGTTGCAAATAGGCCCCCCGGAAGCCCCGCACGCCCTAGGGGCTTGTCGGGTGGGGCCGACGCAAGGTGGTTGACTGGGGAGGGCTGCTGCTGCCACACACCCACTCCTGAAGCCCACTGGGGCGGTCCAAGGGCGAGGAGCTCGGAGCTCGGTCAGGGCTGTCCCAGCAGAACTTTTTGAGGGTGGACGGACACGCCCCGCGGGCAATCAGGTGTTGCGGGCAGGCCCCGGGGGCAGGCCCTGCTGAGTCCCCCGAGCGCCACCTGGGTTCCTGCCACCACCCTTGGGCCGGGATGAGGTGCCTTTCCTTGTGCGTAGAAGCCCTGCACACAGGCAAGAAGCCCCCCAGGCCCGCGGCGCACCGACCCTGGAGCCCCTGGAGCCCCCTGGCCGGATGCAGCCACAGGGAACGGGGGTTCTGAGTTGGCAGGCCCCATTCCCGAAGCATCCACGGGCACTTCCCGAAGGGCTGACACCTGCTGCGCCTCAGCAGCCAGCCAACCTCCCTCCCTCTGGTCGGGCACTGCACGCCACACAGCCACTTGTGTCGCCTGTGTCCCTCCCTGGAGGCTGCAGCGCGTTTTGGGTTTTGGCGCGGACGGGCCCCTCTCGGCTTCCGTAGTCCATTTGCCCCCGGAGCCTGCCAGACCCCTGGCTCTAGGAGGCTGCCCAGGGGCGCTGCCAACAGCCCCCAGGTGCTGGCTAGCCGCCTCGGCCGGCCACGGGGGGAGCACACACACCTGCGGGTGTCCCCGGGCCGCACACACGAACTGCCCCGCACTTCCCGGCGTTGCAAATAGGCCCCCCGGGAAGCCCCGCCCGCCCTAGGGGCTTGTCGGGTGGGGCCGACGCAAGGTGGTTGACTGGGGAGGGCTGCTGCTGCCACACACCCACTCCTGAAGCCCACTGGGGCGGTCCAAGGGCGAGGAGCTCGGAGCTCGGTCAGGGCTGTCCCAGCAGAACTTTTTGAGGGTGGACGGACACGCCCGCGGGCAATCAGGTGTTGCGGGCAGGCCCCGGGGGCAGGCCCTGCTGAGTCCCCGAGCGCCACCTGGGTTCCTGCCACCACCCTTGGGCCGGATGAGGTGCCACCTTGTGCGTAGAAGCCCTGCACACAGGCAAGAAGCCCCCCAGGCCCGCGGCGCACCCGACCCTGGAGCCCCTGGAGCCCCCTGGCCGGATGCAGCCACAGGGAACGGGGGTTCTGAGTTGGCAGGCCCCATTCCCGAAGCATCCACGGGCACTTCCCGAAGGGCTGACACCTGCTGCGCCTCAGCAGCCAGCCAACCTCCCTCCCTCTGGTCGGGCACTGCACGCCACACAGCCACTTGTGTCCCCTGTGTCCCTCCCTGGAGGCCGCAGCGCGTTTTGGGTTTTGGCGCGGACGGGCCCCTCTCGGCTTCCGTAGTCCATTTGCCCCGGAGCCTGCCAGACCCCTGGCTCTAGGAGGCTGCCCAGGGGCGCTGCCAACAGCCCCCAGGTGCTGGCTAGCCGCCTCGGCCGGCCACGGGGGGAGCACACACACCTGCGGGTGTCCCCGGGCCGCACACACGAACTGCCCCGCGCTTCCCGGCGTTGCAAATAGGCCCCCCGGGAAGCCCCGCCCGCCCTAGGGGCTTGTCGGGTGGGGCCGACGCAAGGTGGTTGACTGGGAGGGCTGCTGCTGCCACACACCCACTCCTGAAGCCCACTGGGGCGGTCCAAGGGCGAGGAGCTCGGAGCTCGGTCAGGGCTGTCCCAGCAGAACTTTTTGAGGGTGGACGGACACGCCCGCGGGCAATCAGGTGTTGCGGGCAGGCCCCGGGGGCAGGCCCTGCTGAGTCCCCGAGCGCCACCTGGGTTCCTGCCACCACCCTTGGGCCGGGATGAGGTGCCACCTTGTGCGTAGAAGCCCTGCACACAGGCAAGAAGCCCCCCAGGCCCGCGGCGCACCCGACCCTGGAGCCCCTGGAGCCCCCTGGCCGGATGCAGCCACAGGGAACGGGGGTTCTGAGTTGGCAGGCCCCATTCCCGAAGCATCCCACGGGCACTTCCCGAAGGGCTGACACCTGCTGCGCCTCAGCAGCCAGCCAACCTCCCTCCCTCTGGTCGGGCACTGCACGCCACACAGCCACTTGTGTCGCCTGTGTCCCTCCCTGGAGGCTGCAGCGCGTTTTGGGTTTTGGCGCGGACGGGCCCCTCTCGGCTTCCGTAGTCCATTTTGCCCCCGGAGCCTGCCAGACCCCTGGCTCTAGGAGGCTGCCCAGGGGCGCTGCCAACAGCCCCCAGGTGCTGGCTAGCCGCCTCGGCCGGCCACGGGGGAGCACACACACCTGCGGGTGTCCCCGGGCCGCACACACGAACTGCCCCGCGCTTCCCGGCGTTGCAAATAGGCCCCCGGGAAGCCCCGCCCGCCCTAGGGGCTTGTCGGGTGGGGCCGACGCAAGGTGGTTGACTGGGGAGGGCTGCTGCTGCCACACACCCACTCCTGAAGCCCACTGGGGCGGTCCAAGGGCGAGGAGCTCGGAGCTCGGTCAGGGCTGTCCCAGCAGAACTTTTTGAGGGTGGACGGACACGCCCGCGGGCAATCAGGTGTTGCGGGCAGGCCCCGGGGGCAGGCCCTGCTGAGTCCCCGAGCGCCACCTGGGTTCCTGCCACCACCCTTGGGCCGGGATGAGGTGCCACCTTGTGCGTAGAAGCCCTGCACACAGGCAAGAAGCCCCCCAGGCCCGCGGCGCACCCGACCCTGGAGCCCCCTGGCCGGATGCAGCCACAGGGAACGGGGGTTCTGAGTTGGCAGGCCCCATTCCCGAAGCATCCACGGGCACTTCCCGAAGGGCTGACACCTGCTGCGCCTCAGCAGCCAGCCAACCTCCCTCCCTCTGGTCGGGCACTGCACGCCACACAGCCACTTGTGTCCCCTGTGTCCCTCCTGGAGGCCGCAGCGCGTTTGGGTTTTGGCGCGGACGGGCCCCTCTCGGCTTCCGTAGTCCATTTGCCCCGGAGCCTGCCAGACCCCTGGCTCTAGGAGGCTGCCCAGGGCGCTGCCAACAGCCCCCAGGTGCTGGCTAGCCGCCTCGGCGGCCACGGGGGGAGCACACACACCTGCGGGTGTCCCCGGGCCGCACACACGAACTGCCCCGCGCTTCCCGGCGTTGCAAATAGGCCCCCCGGGAAGCCCCGCCCGCCCTAGGGGCTTGTCGGGTGGGGCCGACGCAAGGTGGTTGACTGGGGAGGGCTGCTTGCTGCCACACACCCACTCCTGAAGCCCACTGGGGCGGTCCAAGGGCGAGGAGCTCGGAGCTCGGTCAGGGCTGTCCCAGCAGAACTTTTTGAGGGTGGACGGACACGCCGCGCGGGCAATCAGGTGTTGCGGGCAGGCCCCGGGGGCAGGCCCTGCTGAGTCCCCGAGCGCCACCTGGGTTCCTGCCACCACCCTTGGGGCCGGGATGAGGTGCCACCTTGTGCGTAGAAGCCCTGCACACAGGCAAGAAGCCCCCCAGGCCCGCGGCGCACCCGACCCTGGAGCCCCTGGAGCCCCCTGGCCGGATGCAGCCACAGGGAACGGGGGTTCTGAGTTGGCAGGCCCCATTC
>NW_026909495.1:0-41491 GCF_033115175.1 Lepus europaeus
GAGCTAATTGAGTGGAGAGCATGAATAACCATGGGCTGGGGGCAGCCTCCGCACACCCACTCAGACGGCGGGGGCCGAAGCCCCCGCCCCTCTGGGAGTCTCCCGGGACACGCTCCAGCCCGCACGCGCCTCCACGACCCGTGTCAGACACGTGACTTTGTCAGCGCCCCCCGCCCCGCCCCGCCCCGCGTGTTTCAGTGTCTTTTTGAAGCTAGGTTGCTGCCCGTGGAAATACCGTGCCTGGCTTCCAAGCGTGGGGGTGACGCTTGTCAAACAGCCCAGACCTTGGCAGCCTGCACGCCACCACAAAGCCAAGCCGGGAACTCGGTTCCCCGTGGGCCTCGCCCGGGGTGGTGCCGTCACCCGCACGCCGCCGTGAGCACGTGTCTGCAGGGCAGTGGAACGGGTGCGTGTGTGCAGTGGTGTTTCCAGGAGGGCGGGAGGGGCCACCCCGGGTCCTCCGGGCTCCTGATGGGGGGAGCACGCACGCCGCTGCACGCCGACGACAAGCACGTCCATGCGCTGACGTCGAGGAGCCTCCGCCGGCTCCGTGGTGACGGAAGTCCTACATGAGCCGGCTGCCTTTGATAGCTCCTCAAAGCACCTGCAGGCCGCTCGGCGGTGTGATGCCGCCGAGGGTTCACAGCGCTGTGACGGGGGATGTTTCTCTGTGTGAGAGCGAGGTAAAGCCCTCGGCCTGCATCGAGGGCCATTTTGTAGTAAAGCTCGGTCTTAAAACACTAGACTCACGCACAGCTGGCGAGCGCGCACGCTGCGAGGAAGAGCGTGAGTGGAAACAGGCGATTTTTCTCCCCCGTGCCTTGTCCGCTCAGCGGGGAGAAAGGCAGGAAAAAGCAACCGCGCGGCTGAAATCCTTTCCTTTCTCTCTGGTGTCAGGAAATCAGAGCCATCAGAGCCGAGCCGGTGGGAGGGACACTCAGCGACGCCGGGACCCCTCCTGAGGAGCTCCTAACGTGTGGGGGAGAGGTGCTTCATGCTGGACACGGGGCGGAAAACCAGCTAAACCAATAACCCACCGACCCACCGGCCGGCCAACCCAGCAACCAGTCTGCCCACTGACTAACCAACCACGGCCAGCCACCTGCTCTGCCAACCAGTGAGGCAGTCAGCCCGCCTCACCCGGAGATGCTGGCCCGGCTCCTCCCATGAACCACCTGTCCGCCAGCAAGCCAAGCAGCCCACCAACTAACCCACCAACCCTCCTCCAACCAGCCAGTGAGGCAGTCAGCCCGCCTCACCCGGAGACGCTGGCCCGGCTCCTCCCATGAACCACCTGTCCGCCAGCAAGCCAAGCAGCCCACCAACTAACCCACCAACCCTCCTCCAACCAGCCAGTGAGGCAGTCAGCCCGCCTCACCCGGAGACGCTGGCCCGGCTCCTCCGCCTGGAGCCATGGAAATGTTTCTGCCGAACAGGAGAACACAGTGGCTGCTCTGGCGACCGGAAGCGCCCCTGAAGGGAAGCCCTGCGCTCCCATGCTGCCCGCCCCTGTCCCTTGGCTGTGCCCCTGGCCTCTGTGACGGTGTCTCCCAGCCCCTTCTCTGCCTGCTGGTTCTCCCCCGCAGGCCCGCTCTCCGCGGCACTGGGATTCGTTCCTGTGATTCTGTGGCTTTGCTGTGGAATGGATGCCACTCTCCGGCTTGACAGGCGCGGAGGGAGAATGGGTTGAGGGGACAATGATGAGCTTGGCGTTTCCTGGCCGCCCATCGCCGGGCATCCATGCTCGGGGCGCCTGGTGCGCTGGGGGCGACTCTCACTCAGAAAAAGCAGACGGGGACCTGAGCCCCAGGCCGGCTTCCTCCGTGTGCATGGGAAATACGCACACACCCGTGAACAGGGCGTGCGCTGCGGGCTGAACGAGAGTTTCCTTGGGGATGACCGGTGCCCACCGGTGGCCGCCACTGTGGCTCCCTCTCCTCGTTTGGCTCTGCCGGCTCTGTTGCTTGTGCCGCCCGGGAGCTTCAGCATTCACAGAGTGGCCGTGGCCCTCGTGGAGTGGGTGGTGTGCTGGGAGCGTGCGGGGTGTCGCCCTTGCCCACCGTCGGCTGCTGTCGCTCCGTGGCAGAGGCTGGGTGGTTTGTAAAGAAGACAGGTGGGTGTGGTGGTCGGTTCTGGGGGCCGGGAGCCTGGCATCTGGTGAGTGCCACGCTGCGTGGTGACACAGCCCAGGCATCCCGTGGACACGGAGCGAGTGTGCTCACGGGGCCCAGCGCCCTCCCTGCAGAGCCACGCGTGCTACCATAGAGACCCTACCCCATGGCCTAATCCTTTATCTGATGGACCTGTGCCCCCGCCGGCTGTCCACTCGCCGTCCAAGCCTCTCCACTGCTCAATCCTCTGCTTTTCCACACTCGGCTCCCCAGCGCTGTTGGCTCTTCCCAAGTCTCCTGGATCCACACAAGCTCTGGCCTTGCCTGGATGCCACTGGCTGCCCCCACGCCTCTGGGGAGGCGTCTGGCGTCCACAGCCACAGTGGTCAGCGCTCCTTCCCACTCCCAGGACCTGACAGCCCTGTCCAAGCGGAGATCCGTGCCCGTTTCCAGGCACGCACACTGCGTCCCTCATCCTTGGGGCAAACGCGGGCGGTCGCGGGAGGACAGCCTCCAGCCCGAGGGGCGCTTGGCAGGCGTCGGTCTCCTCTGGCAGCCTGAGCCCTTGAAAGACAAGGCGCCGTGGCCGTGAGCTTCGCATCCTTGGCTAACTCCCGCCGGGCCCAGGGAAACTCGGTCAGCGCACGGTGAGAAACACGTTCCTCTGGGTAGATGAGAAACGGGCTTGCGCCGGCCCCCCGTGTGGGAGGTGCACATGCGGTGCTGAGGGTCTCCCCGCGGTGACGTCCTGCAGCCACCCTCGCACGGGGCCCTGGCGCCGACCCCAGGGAGGCTCCTCGGGCCCTCCAAGCTGCTAACGCGCTTCTCTGCTCCCCGTCGACCCTTCTGACAGCGGCTGCGTCAGAAAGCTGTGAGCGCTGTCTGCAAAAGCAAACCTGTCCCCACCTTGCTCTGTTGGAGCCTTGGGTTCCCTGCTCGCCTTTGGGGGGCTGTGCGTGCTCTGAGCGAGGCCGCCCGGGGGCCGCCTGCCCGCCTCTCTTGTCCCGCTTCCCGCACTGTGAGTTCTGTCCAGGGCAGGCCCCCGCCGCCCGCCGCCCGCCGCCCGCCACCTGCCGCCTGCCATGCGTGCTCTGCCGTGTCCCTCCCTGGAAAGCGGCGTCTCAGGGTCCACCCTGTCCGAAGCCGCTCTTGAAAACCGCAGACAGAGATAATCGCCTCTCTTGCTGCTGCCCCTGCCTCGGGCGTCCTGTGGCTGCGTGTGCTGCGTGGACGGTGATGGCTTGTTTACAGCGGCGCTGGCTCTTGGAGCGTCGGATTCTCAAGCCCTGGGGGGTGAAAGTCTCTCGCAGGCAGAATTACCCCGAGATTCCCTTCAGTCGCCCCTGAAGGCCAGGACGCCTGGCGGCCGATTCACAGTCCTGCTGACCCGGGCTGGTCAGGGGCTCCCTGAGACCCTCGGAGGCCTCTGATCCCCCCGGGGTTGTCAGCAAAGCCAGTGCCCACCTCCTCATACAGGCGCCGGCCCTTCTCAGCCCACGGTCAGGGCTAACTTGTGAGCCCATGTCCTCTGCCAGAGTCCCTGCTGGCCGGCTGCGGCCATCTGTGCAGTGGGCTCACTGGGCGTGCTGCCGGGGCCGGGCTGTCTCCCAGCGCTCGCTCTCCATTGCCAGAGAGGAGTGAACGCTGCGGGCGAGCGTATTGCCGCACAGTTTAAGACACACTTGGGGGCACCAGCGTCCCGCTTCGGAGGGCCTGGGTTCGAGTCTCAGCGCTGCTGTCAACTCCAGCTTCCAGCTCACATGCTCCGTGGGGAGCAGCAGAGACGACCCGGGGAGCTGGGTCCCTGCCACCCCTGTGGAGGACCTGGATCAATTTCCTGGCTCCTGGCGCTCACCTGCCCAACCCTAGCTGTTGGAGAGGGGACCAGTGGAGGGGACTGTGTATCAGTCTCTCTGTCTCTCTCCTTCTCCTGCACAAAATCAATCAATCAATAAAAAGCTCTGAAATTGAGCATCTGTGTGTGCGGGTCTCCCCGTTAGAATGTGGGTTCTCGCAGAGTAGAAATCGGGGGGCACTCATTCCCAGCAGCCCTTGCTGCTAGGAGAACAGTCCTCAGGCCCAGGCTGCGCCTGCCCGGGAGTCCCCAGTGAGCGTTTACCACCACGCTGGGACCTGCCGAGCCTCTGCCGAGCTCGAGGGCTGGCGGCCCAGAGCCCACCCCTCTGTAGGTGTGCGTGGCTGCTGGGCCGTGCTGACGTCTGTGCTGCGAGGTCCGGCCTGGACCGGTGTGCGTGATGCTCACAGGTGCAGCAGGGCCTCGGCACGGCAGCCCCGGGCAATCTGCTCCTGCGTGGGTATTCCCCGGCCGCTGTTTCCAGACGGCTGCTCTAACTGTGCTTCCGGCCCATGCAGCGGGAGGGCGGTGACCGTCTGAGCCGGGCAGGCGTGTCCAGGAACTACGTCTTAAGCCTGGAAGCCACGTATTTTTCGGGAGTGCTGGGTGTAGATCGAGTCTCTCAGTGCGCAGTCTGTTTGCGACGTTTCTTGGCTCCCATCCCACAGCAGTCAGTGGGACGCCCCAGCCGACCACGGCTCTGTTCCCAGATTCGGAGACAGGAAGTCATCACTTTCTTGGTAGAAACCAGGTGCTGGGCAGAGGCCGCGCAAAGCAAACACCCTGGTGACCAACAGCTCAGCAGGCTCTTCTCCCTCCAGCTGTTCCCAGGGCTTGGGCCACTTCCCAGGTCACTCTGTCCTGTTTCTAAACCCTCGTCCCCTCGTGCCATGTCCTGGGTTGTCTCCTCCATTCTGTCTTCCCATTCGCCGATTCTCTTTCTAGCCGCTTCAGTCCCTATTCGAGTGATTAGCTATTTTAAAAATTTGAATCAATGTATTCTTCCTTCTAAGAAACTCAGTTGACACTTTTTCTGTTTAAGATACTTGATTTGTTTATTAGAGAGAAAGACAGACAGACAGAAAACCCCTGTCTGTTGGTTCACTTCCCAAAAGGCTGCAGTGGCTGGGGCTGGGCTGGGGTAAGGGCTGGAGCTCTGAACTCAGCCTGTGTTTCCTATGTGTGTGGCAGGGATCCAGCCGTTCGGGCCGTGGCTGCGCCACGCAGGTGCGCTTCCGGAAGCTGGAATCAGCCGTGGAGCCGGGATCGAGCCCAGACACTGATACGTGAGGAGGGCACCTTCCCTGGGGTACCAACTGCTGGGCCACACGCCCACCCCCCACTCACCTGCAGCCCGCGCGTCCTCTCAGTTGCTAGGCTTCATTCCGTCTAATTATTTCAGGAGTCGGAGCTGGGCAGTCTGCTGGGACCGCCGTGTCTCCCGCGGGTGCCGTGGTGCACTTGGAGGTGGGCGTCGGGTGGTGGGCGTCCCTGCCCCTACCCCTTGACGGCGTTGTGGATGTCGCTTTTGCTGAGGGACTGCACTTGGCAGGGCCCTGGGGAGCCTTCGCGCCGTGTGCCTGCCGTGCGGCCTCCCGCCCCCCACGAGAAGGTGTCCCAAAGACAGTGCTGGTGTTGCTGAGGATGGCTCCGGAATGAGACGGCACGGGGCAGGGCCGCAGCCAGGCCGCAGCTGCTGCAGCCGGGCTGTGGAGTGGCCGAGGCAGAGCCTCCTGATCTCACAGCCCCTGGGGCCTGGGGCTCGCTATCCAGCCTGCATGAGCTCCAGGAAGCCGGCATCGCCGGTGCCGACTTTGCCTCCCGCCGTGCCGTCTCGCGCCTCCTCCTGTACCTATCGTCCTCGCGGGTTGTTTTGTTTCTCTCATGGACTGGGGGACGTCTCTGCTGACACCTGTGCCGTCCTTGTCTCCTTCCGTCCAGGGAGCCCAGTCCTGCTGGTCCTTGTTCGCAGAGGACGTCTGCTCCACGCCGACTGGCTCAGGGCAGCCCCCACGCCCCCAGGCGGCCGAGGCTGTGGTTTCCTTTTCCTGAGAGTCTGTTCTTGCCAGCCTGCACCAGGCGGTTTCTTCGCCTTCTCAGGGTGGAGTGGCCCATCCGGGTCTGCTCTGCCTGGGGATCTGAGTTCCACCATCCTGCCCGACCTCAAGGCTTTGCGTCTTCCGGGTAAGTGGGCGTGAGAGCCTCGGGTCCCGGCTGCGAGGGTCACATCTGGGCAGCTCTGGCCTCGCGCTGCCCCCTGTTTTGGCTTTTGATCGTGGGTCTGTCTGTGACCTTTAGAAATGATCTTCGCTCAGCTCTCCTTGGCATCGGCGGGGGCTTGGGGAGCTGCTGGCCCCGCTCATCCTGCTAGGGGGCCCTGTGAGCGCTCACTGGCGAGGGCAGGAACCATTCACACCCTGCTCGCCATCCGTCCCCAGTCCCCAAGCCGTGCCAGGAGCTCAGGAAGCTGGGCCGGTGTTTGCAGAGCGAGAGTTCAGCCGGGGAGGGCGGAGGGAAGGCCCTGGGAACAGCTGTCCTGGGCCGTCCTCCCCCTCCTCCCCCCCCTCCTCTTCCTCCTCCTCCCCCTCCTCCTCCTGTTCCTCCTCCTCCTCCTCCTCCTCCCCCTCCTCCTCCTCTTCCTCCTCCTCCCCCTCCTCTTCCCCCTCCTCCTCCTCTTCCTCCTCCTCCCCCTCCTCCTCCCCCTCCCCCCCCTCCTCCCCTCCCCTTCCCCTCCCCCTCCTCTCCCCCTCCTCCTCCTCTTCCTCCTCCTCCTCCCCCTCCCCCCTCCTTCTCCTCCTCCTCCTCCTCTTCTTCCTTCTTCCTCCTCTTCCTCCTCCCCCTCCTCCTCCTCTTCCTCCTCCTCTTCCTCCTCCTCCTCCTCTTCCTCCTCCCCCCCTCCTCCCCCTCCTCCTCCTCCCCCCCCTTCCCTCTGCTGGGCTCTCAAGGGCTGGCATTCTGCAGGGGACCGAGAGGGTTAGCAGAGGCTGAGGGGAGTGGGGACCCTTCCCTGGGAGAGCCTTGGTGGGTGCACACTGTGGGAGCTGGGCCTTTTCCTTGGGTCCCTGGCAGCCGAGCATGGCCCCTGCCCAGGGTGGCTCCCAGGGCTGTGGAGGAGGCGAGCAGATCATGTGAGGGAGCACGGTCCCAGGAAGGCTTCCCGGAGGAGGTGGCACTGTAGCTGGAGTTGGCCGCCCTCTGGGGGAATCACTGGTAGAGGGAGCGAAGGCAGGAAAGGGTGTTCCTGACGGGGACACACGGAGCTCCTCTCCCTGGAGGCCTTTAGGAAGCAGATTCCCAGGCCACAGGGGCTGCAGGAGGAGCCAGGGCTGGGGCGGGGCGGGGGGAGACTCTCCTCTCAGGAGCACACGGGCCCACTCCGAGGCTGCTAGGACCCCCCGGGCTGGCTCTGCCTGAGCCCCCCGCCCCGTCCCCCAGCAGCATTGACACTGGGGCCGTTCGGGCAGGCGGTGCTCGGGGTCTGGGAAGCGGGAGCTGGCGCAGGGAGGCCCCGAGGCCTCGGTGTCCTCCCGCCGGCTGCCGGGTCCTGGGCTGGCTGACCTGCACCGGCCACGCCCCCACCTCCTGGTGTTGCTGACACTTTGCTCTCCCCTTTTCCGTTATTAATTACTGCACCCAGGTTTTATTTATTTGACTCAGAGCCCTCAGTGGGGAAGCAGGCAGAGGCCACTGGCTGGTCTGTGCCCCCGGGGGCTGTCAGGGACAGCGACGCCCCCTCGGGTGGACCCGGCCCCCTGCAGCCTGCGCTCCAAAGTTCCCTAGGCCCCCCCACCCCCCCCGGTGGGGGAGGGGAGCCGCCTGTGCAGCAGCAGCAGCAGCCTGAGCCAGTGGCGCGCATGCACAATTTATTAACTTTGACTTGTAAATTAAAACACCCAGCACTGCAAATTAGGGATGAGCAGAGGGAAATGAGATCTGCCGGTGCCTTCCCGGCCTCCGATCAGAACTCCAACAACTCTAAATAAAAACGGAAAAATTTCCATTACCATACAGATGGCTTTAGGTGCCCGGCCCCTCTGTCATCTCGGCTCTGAATCCCGCACGAGCCTTTGCCTCCTCCACAGGGCGCCCGCTGCCTGCTGGGCTCCCAGGCAGGAGAAGGAGCGGGAGGTGGGGAGGGGGCTGCGGGGAGGGGGCAGGTCGCAGGGGGGCCCCTGCCGTGGCAGAGCCAGCGCCATTTCGGGGGCTGCAGCTAGCCCAGCACAGGTCCCACACCAGGGAGGCACACAGGCTGCTCCTGACAGACCCGGGGCAGCGTCTCCTGGCAGTGAGGCCAGGCCCGGAAGGTGGGCGCCGACAAGGTTGTGGGGAGTGCTGGGGTCTCCCCAGTTCCCTGAATGCCCTCCGGGAACTGTGCACTTGTCAACAGGTAGCCCGACTCCCCCCATGCTGTCTGCTGTGGGACGGGCTCGGGACGAGCGTCCACCAGCCCTAAGAGCCTGCTCCGGCCCCCACGATCCCCACCTCTCCCGCCTGTGTGCGTCTTGGGGTCTGCGTAGGACGTGGCCCTCCTGGCCTGGCCCCACCCTGGCCTCCGTGGCCAGTATTTCCCGCGGGGAGGCCCCTAGCGTCCGCCTTCTTTATGTCCCCTGCAGGGCTGGATGCAGGGCTGGACGGAGCTCCTGCCACCACGAGCCCTCCCCGCTTCTTCCCCAAAGGGCGCAGGTGCGGGAGGGAGGGGCGCAGGACACCAGCGTCTGTGAGACACACAGTGCACAGCCGCTGGGCTTTGTCTGGGTGCATCTGGGGCGTGCGGCTCAGTGCGGCTCACAGGTGGATTCCAAAGTCACACCGGGGTCTGGGCTGCCAGCGCCTGGCCGGGGTGGCGGGGCCGGGGCGGCCAGGACTCCATTAGCGGGCGAGCTCTGGGAGAGTGGAGATTGTGTCTTTATCACTCTCCCCTGGGGTCCCCGGGCCCAGTGCCCTTGATGAGGTTGAATCACACCAATCAATTTCCGCCACATGGGCCCCAGAGGGAGGCCGCCATGAAGACGGCAATCAGCCGGGCCCTGCTGTTCGGGGCCCGAGGAGCCGTCCGTGCCTTTGACCACGGCTGCTCGCTCTGACTGCTCGAGAGCTCGGATGCCTGAGGGGACGCCCATGCACCCCTGCGTCCAACCAGGGCCAGGGGACGTGGGGGAGTCTGCGCCCCCAGTGGTCAACCCCAAGCCTCCTCTGTCCCTGCGGGCAGCCCAGGGAGCCACTGGGTGTGGGCGACGTCCCCTGTTGCCGCGTGCCTCAGTTTCCCCAGCTCCCTCCATACCCGCTCAGCTGCAGGAGGCCAGCCAGGTGCCTGCATCTTTGTGTCCAGCACCAAAGGCTCCCCCGGTCCTGGTCCTGTGGCCCCACACCCCTCTTGTCCACAGGTGGAGGGAGCCATGGGTGGTGATGACACGCAAGCTTGAGAATGGCCTCGTGGCTCCGTTCATCCGGCCTTGCTGTGTGCCAAGGATGGGGCTCACGCGTCGTGGGCCCAGAGAAGCTTCCCCTGGGGGCAGGGCTCACGCTGAGACCAGAGCTCCACAGAACCCGGGGCACGGGGCAACGGGCTGAGCTGGCCGGTGCTGTGGGCTGGACATCGGCAGGAGAGGGGCGGGGTCGGGGGTCGCCCCGGGGGAGGTGCATCTGCCTGCCGAGCGCAGCCTCTGTTTGCTCGTGACGCATCCGTTCCATACACATGGAGAGCACGTGCTGACGCCCCCCATTCCCGCAGGAAGGCTGCAGGTGGGAGACGGCCACAGCCAGAATGAGAACCAGGGCGGCGTGCGCCACGGAAGGATGATATTCGCCGCCAGCAGGGCCTCGCAGCGAGAGCACACGCGTGTGCGGCTGCAAACCATGGGCTGAGGGTAGGCTTCTAACGGCAGAGGGCAACTCGCACAGCCGCTCGGACGCCGAGCTCGCTGGTCTGGGGGACCCGAGGCGGGAGTGGGGCGCCTTGCCCGGCCGGCGTCCCATCGAGAGCCTCTTGTGTCAGCCGTCGCTGAAGTCTGCACCCGCCTGCCAGGGGCCCAGAGGGAGAGAAGGACCCCCGGGTGGGTGGCAGAGAGTCAGACACTGGCCCTGGCCCTCCCCTTCCTCACCGCCAGCTCCAGCGCTGGCCTGTCTGACGAGAACCGTCTCAGCTTGGCGGCATCCAAGGCTGTCTCCCCGGAGGAGGTGGCAGGAGACGATCGCAGGCCGGATCTCCTGGGCTCTGTGGTCGTGTGTGTTCGTGGGCAGCCCTCGAGGACTCCAGCCTTGCACACATTGTCTGTCGGTCAGTCAGGGGGCTTAGCAGTCAAACCTCGCGCACTCATTCGCTCGTTTTAAACCTTCCTGAAGACAGAGGTCCTCCGTCTGCCGGTGCACTCCCCGATGGCTGCAGCAGTCGGGGCTGGGCCAGGCCCGTGCCGGGTCTTGGGGACTCCACCGGGTCTCTCACATGGGTGGCAGGGACTCAGCTCCTTGAGCCGCCACCGCTGCCTCCTGGGGCGCGCATGAACGGAAGCTGGAGCTGGGAGTGGAGCTGGGACTTGAATCCAGGGCTCCCACACCGATGCGGGTGCCGAAGTGGTGTCTTTACCGCTGCACCGAGCTCCGGCGCGTGCGTCCATGTCTTTATGGTGAGAACATTGGAACCCATTTTGAAATAAACCTACGACATTGTCAATTGTAGCCCCTGCTCTGTACACTAGGGCACCAGGACTGGCTCTTTGTGATGGGTATTTTTAAGATTAATTCATTTATTTGAAGGCAGAGTAACAGAGAGAGGGAGAGACAGAAAGATCTTCCACCTGCTGGTTCACTCCTCAGATGGCTGCAATGGCTGGGGCTGCGCCAGGCCGAGGCCAGGAGCCAGGAGCCAGGAGCCAGGAGCCAGGAGCCAGGAGCCAGGAATTCCATCCCAGTGGCCCTTGCTGGTATCACAGGCAGCGACCGATCCCCCTGTGCCTCTAGGTGGCCCCTCACACCTGGTCTTTATGGGTAGCCTCTGTGCCGTGTCCCACATGGGGCGCTGTGCGTTTCCCCGGTGATGAGATGGGGCTCCCATTGCATTTCCATGCTGACTTTGGCACGGCGTCCTCTGCAGAGGTCCTCGCCCGATTTCCGCCTGAGTCGCCTTTGTGCCGCGAGTCGAGTTCCTCGTGCACCCCACACTCTAACCCCAGGCCAGAGGAGGGGGCTGGCGCTTTCTCCCCTGCAGCAGGTGTCTCCCGGCTCGGCCGTGTGGGAAGTGCTGGGGCCTAAGTGAGCCCACGTGCGTGCTGTGGCTTTGGTCGTCTGCACCTCTGGTCTCGCCTCTCCCGATGAGTCGTGTCTGGGGTCGGGCACTTACGGCCCGGGCGGAGATCATCACGGGCTTGGGCTGGGGTCTGCAAGGCACAGGAAGAGCAGCAGGTGCTGTGGGCCCAGGGGCCAGGACTGTGGGGCTAGGGGGTCCCCCTTACATAATGCACCCCGCCTTCACGGTGCAAAGAGAGAGTGGGGGACGCCCCCGCCGCCCCCCCAGGCTGCCTGTGCTGACGCCGCCCTGGTCCTGCTCCTCTCTGTGTTGAGGAGAGGGCAGGGTGCCGCCGGCGAGGCCTTGCCTGGTTCCTGGAGAGAGGCCTGACCTGCACCTGGGAGCTGAGAGCTGAAATGTGACCAGGGAGCCGCATCTGGGGGCTCCTGAGTGCCCGGGGAAGCAGCGATTGGGAAAACTGAACTGGTCCCCGTGCACCACAAGTGCTCAGCTCCACCTCGGGGCCAGCCCCTGGCTGCAGCGGGGATGCTCAGAGCGCAGGACCGGGGGCCATGCCCTGTGCACCGAGCTCCGTCCCCTCGGGCTCACGGGTCTGGGGTGGCTCCTGTGCTACGGTGGCCTCCTGTGCTCCCACAGCGCCGCTCACTCTCCCGGGGCACCTCCAGGAGCCAGGCTCCGTCCCGGGGAAGGGGATGCCCTGTGAGGGGGGCGCCACGCCTGTCACCGGCCCTGCTGAGCTGTCCCCAAGGCTGGCCCTTCTCTGAATGAATGTTGACGAGACTGCAACGTTCAAGTGCCGAGCAGGTGGACCTGGAGGGCGAGGGGACGAGGGACACCTGTGCTGGGGACCTTCTGTGGAGGCCACAGGTGTGTCCTCGCCACAGCCCCGCTCCCACCCCCGTGCTCACGCAGGTGCACCTCGGGCCCCTGCCCCGTCCTCTTGCGCCCTGTGTGGCTATAGCCGTTACTTGTCCCGCCAACTGGCCAGTGTCCACGAGCTGCCTGGAGGGGTGGCCTTTCCTCTTCCCTCTGCCCCCGAGCTCCAGGCTCAGCCGGGCAGCAGCAGGGGCTGGGAGCATGCAGGCCCCGGCAGGAGCTGCCAGTGGGAACATGCACACCCCAGGGGTCCCTCCTGGCCGGCCCTGCAGGGAGACCCACGGTCCTGCACAGCCCTCTGGACGCGTGGCCTCAGGAAGGGTGGGCCTGGGCCCAGCTCCGACGCTGGCTCGGGCCTCCTTTCTCCACCCTGGCCACTTGGGCTTCCTCTGGGGACACCCTGTTGCCTGTGGCGTGTGGGATGACGTGTGTCAGTGGGAAGCCAGCTACAGCACGCAGTAGGACTTTGCAAAGATTAGCCGCCACTTTGGGGTCTGTCGGTGGCTCCAGCCTACTTTGGCATGGGCCTGTTGGAGGCCGCCAGGCTGCCCTGCCTTCCGGTCGCTCAGGCCACCTCCTCTTCCGCGCGGTCAGCTCCTCATTCACCTGCGGTGCCCAGGGATGTCCCAACAGTGGCATCACCGTGGCAGGTGGAAGCCAGCCATGTGGGAGTGTTTATACCCCACCCCCAGTGCTGCCAAGGGTCTACCGCGCAGCACTGCCTGGGCCCGAGGCTGCCTCCTGTTGCAAGGGGCTTGCTCTGTCTGTCCTGAGCCCCCTCCTCGGAGCCCCACGCATCGAGCTGCCCTGGGCCTGCGAGAAGCTTGCCTCTTGCAGCCACACTGCCCTTGCAGGCTCCAGCCCGCGGGAGGGGCTGGGGGCACGGTCACCTTGCTCTGGCTCCGTGGCCCTGTGGGGGACGCTGGCCAGGAGGCAGCCTTGGCATCCGTGCAAGTGGCAGGGCGTCGTGCACTGGTGCTGGCGCTGGCTGGCTCAGTTACCTGCCGTGTCCCCGGCGGCTCCAGGGCAGCCGTGTGGTCCAGGCCCCCTTCCTCTTCCGGGTGGTCTGTGGTTTGGGACCCGGATTTGAATCCATTCTTCCACCCTTGAGTCCGGCACAGTTGACCGGCACCTGCCCTGGGCTGAGGGGCGGCCTCGGCAGGGCCCCCGGCACCGGGCACAGGTGCAGCCCAGGTGCAGCGCGGTCAGCGTCCCTGCTGGGACTTTTCTCCCTGCGGTCTGTCCCTGCAGGTGGCACAGCCACGGGGGAGTGACCTGTTCTGCTTCGTTCCACGCTGCTCACGCCCAGTGCCTGGGGCGCTCCCACGTGTGGTGGCCGTGTGGAGGGCAGCTCCGTGCCTCTGTCCCCCCCATCCTCCTGTGTGTGGGGGCACTTCTCCATCCACGACTGCTTTATGCTCTCACCCTGAGGCCCGGTGCAATGTTGAATCGATTGCTTTTGATTATGTCCGTCTCGTCATCTTCGCATTACGGGAGCAGCTCAGCAATGCGGTACGTGGGAGCGGCGCTCGGTACAGCAGGGTGGACCGGTCCAGTTTTCTTCCCGCTCAGCTCGTAAACTGTCCTGCAAAGCGCCGTATTGTCCTGGTGCCCTCACGTCCTCCCCTTTGTGGCTCTGTTCTTGGGCCGGTGGCCGTGGAGCAAGGCCACAAGAGATGCTAGTCCCGGCCGCCTGCGTGGAGGTGGCTGGCCGAGGGGTGGGGGCAGGAGCAGGTTGCTGGGGTCCCCTGCTTGCTTCCCTGGGCCCCTGGGGAGCATCTCTGAGGGTCAGGGGTGGTCCCGGGTGCGTGTGGGGATGGGGAGGAGGGACAGTGAGCAAACACCGGACCAGCAGGCGGCAGGCAGGCCAGGCCTTGCACACAAGGTGTGGGTGCAGCTCACGGTGAGACACACTACGGACAAAACGCAGCTCCAGCCTCCTCGCCGGACGGCGCGGGCAGGCCGGCCCCACTGTCAGAGATTTGGCTTTGTGTCGATCCCATGGGCAAAATAGACTTGGTTCTTAGGGCCGCTGATGGGTGCCTTCAGGGGCCCGGTTCCCACCTGCTGTGGCCCTGGCTCGAGCCCTCTGGGGCTGACCTGTTGTCCTGGTGAACGACCCAGAACCCGGGTGGGGCTTGCGACACCGCCCACTGCTCTGTTTCCCATTCACAGCTCCCTGCTCATGCGCCTGGGGAGGCAGCAGATGATGGCCCCTGGTGCCCAGGCCCCTGCCGCCCGCGTGGCCCACCCAGAGGGCGTTCTGGGCGCCCAGCTCCTGCCTGGCTCACCCCCAGTCGTTGTGGCCACTTGGTGGGTGTGCAGTAGATGGAGGATCTCTCCTGGGCCTGGACTTTCAAAGAAATAATTTTTTTTTTTTTTTAAAAAGAACCTGGGGGCAGCACTGTGGTGCAGTAGGTTAATTCTCTGCCTGCGGCTCCAGCATCCCATAAGGGTGCCGATTCTAACCCCGGCTGCTCTACTTCTAACCCAGCTCTGCTGTGGCCCAAGTGCTTGGGCCCCTGCACCCGCATGGGAGACCTGGAAGAAGCTCCTGGCTCCTGGCTTTGGATCGGTCCAGCTCCAGACATCGCGGCCATTTGGGGAGTGAACCAGTGGAAGGAGGACCTTTCTCTCTGTCTCTCCCTCTCACTGTCTGTAACTCTACCTCTCAAATAAATAAATAAGATCTTAATAAAAAAAGAAAGGAGACGAACCTGGGGGAACCCCCATGCGTCTTCAGCTTTGAGACGTGGCCTCCGTGGTCAGGGCCATTGCTGACGATGGCCGGGCACTCGCTTTGACCTTGGCTCTGTGCACAGCCGTGGGGCCGAGGTCCAGCATCTCCCATGCAGCAGGGCTTTGGGGCCCCTCCAGGCCCAGGCTCTCTTGGCGGCCACATGCATGGCGGCTGCTCCCAGCCCTGCAGACTCAGCTGAGACACTCGCCCGTGGACCCTGCAGCCACGGCGGAGGCACCAGCTCCCTGAGGCCAGGAGATGCTCCTCGCTGCCAGGCTGGGCAGCTCATGGGGATTCCTGCGCCAAGCCTCGTTGCAGGAAGAGAAATGGCTCTGCCACTTACAAGCAGGCACAGCCGGGCCCCGTGCTGTGAGCTGGGCAGTTCAGGGGCAGAAGGGCGCTTCCCGAGGGTGCAGGTGAGTTTGGAAGCCAGCGCGGCCCAGCAGGTGCAGGCTCCTCGGTCAGCACAGACCAGGGTGCAGGGTGCAGGGTGCAGGGTGCCGGAAGTCGCCCTTGGCGGCTGCAGGAGCGGCCGGCGGGAGAGCAAGCGCCTCTGTGTGTTTCTCGCTCCCCTTTGGAAGGGAGGCAGTGCAGTGACCTGGGGCATTCCTGGCCCCGGAGACAGACGCTCGTGGGCTCTGTCTCAGTAGCACGCGGTGTGGGTGCCGCTTCCAGCTGCTCCGTGGGCTCTGCAGGGTGTGGGTGGCCCTGGGCGAGTCCTGGGACCTGGGAGGTGTGGGGAGAGGTGGACCGAGGGAGCCGCAGGCAGGCATCTGGGGTGGGGGGCAGGAGTCAGGGCAGGAGCAGGGGGGACAAGCAGCAGGTGCATCCCCAGGGATCTCATCTACGCGGGGCTGTGGGCCTGGAGCCAGAACGCGGCTGCGCAGCCCAGTGTGCACGCTCAGGCGGATTCTCAGCTCCTCTGTGCCCCCCGTGCTCCCGTCCCAGCTGGGAAATTGCACACAGGTGTTGGCTGTCACGATGCCGCCCACGTTAACCCCGCCCCCCCCCCACCACCATGGGGACACCTCAGCCTTCATGTGGGCAACATGGAAGGCTTCTCTCTGCCACCAACCCCATCCTGTCTCCCCCCAGGTGCGGTCCCCACTGTCGGCCCTCACAGGGTCCACGGCAAACCAAGAGTCGTCCCCACGTCCCCTCTCGGCCCCCCACGGGGCTCCCCCCACAGCAGGGTGGTCCCCAGCAGCTCATCCTGCCTCCTGGTTCCACCATGGAGGACACGGAGCAGCCACCTGACCTGGGCTCTCGGTCAGTTGGGCCCCCAGGCTGGTGGCTGTCAGTCAGGAGAGAGCAGCAAAGCTCACACAGTCACCCCAGCCGCGGGCGGCTTAGGAGCCCGGGAACCCTCGCCTGGTGGTCAGGAGGCCAGGAGCAGCTAGAGACAGAGACAGAGACAGAGAGAGACGGAGATGGAGGTGCTGGGGATGGAGATCCAGTGGTAGAGACCGATGTACATAGAGACAGTGGCAGAGACAGACAGACAGAGGACAGGTAGACAGGAAGGACACCACGGTTTCTTTTAAAAACCTCCCCTTGGCCGGCGCCGCGGCTCACTAGGCTAATCCTCTGCCTGCGGCGCCGGTACCCCGGGTTCTAGTCCCGGTTGGGGCACTGGATTCTGTCCCAGTTGCCCCTCTTCCAGGCCAGCTCTCTGCTGTGGCCCGGGAGGGCAGTGGAGGATGGCCCAAGTGCTTGGGCCCTGCACCCCATGGGAGACCAGGAGAAGCACCTGGCTCCTGGCTTCGGATCAGCGCGGTGCGCCGACTGCGGCGGCCATTGGAGGGTGAACCAATGGCAAAGGAAGACCTTTCTCCCTGTCTCTCTCTTTCACTGTCCACTCTGCCTGTCAAAAAACAAACAAACAAACAAACAAAAAACCGGCCCTCCTCTGCTGAACAGACGGCGCCAGGAGCATCCTGGGAGGAGACGTCCCAAGACTGGGGATTAGCCAGGAGCTGGATGGGAAGCCACGCAGCCAGGACTCAGACATGCACCCCTGTAGGGGGCGCCCGCTCCGTGAGCCGCAGCCCCCGCGGTCCGGCTGTTGGTCACTGCAAGGACGCGGGCCCTGGGTCCTGACGGCCTCGCCGGGGTCTGGTGGCCCCAGGCCTTCGTGGAACGTGGCTGCCCCGTGGACCACGGAGCAGCAGGGTGGAGTGGAGGGTGCAGTGAGGGCCCACGTCCTCCAGGGCCTGGGAGAGGAGGCAAGATCTGCACATGTGCCGTCTGGGTGTGTGCGCCTGCCTGCCTGATTGATTGATTGATTTGAGAGGCAGAGTTCAGAGAAAGAGGGAGAGAGGGACAGGGGGAGAGAGAGAGATCTTCCATCCGCTGGTTCACTCCCCAGAGGGCTGCAGCTGCTGGAGCTGGGCTGATCTGAAGCCAGGAACCGGAAGTTTCCTCCAGGTCTCCCACGTGGGTGCAGGGCCCGAGCACTTGGGCCGTCTTGTACTGTTTTCTCAGCCCACAGCAGAGAGCTGGGTCAGAGGAGGAGCAGCCGGGACATGAACTGGCGCCCACATAGGGTACTGGTGTGGCAGGCGGAGGCTTAGCCCACTGGGCCACAGCGCCGGCCTCCCGGATGTTCGGAACCGAAGGCCCGAGCACCACGGTGAGGGGCGCTGAAGAAGAGAAGCCTGTGTCCCCGGGAACCTTGCTCTGGGTTTCTTTCTTCAGTCACTGCGTTAATTCCCGGGGCTGCTCCCGACTGGCCTGTGTCCCGAGCAGAGGCGGCTCCTGTCCGCAGTGGGCACTCGGGCGGGGTGAGGCGGAGGCCCCTTCCTCCCGGTCCTGTCCCAGCAGGACCTCCCTCGCCCACCCCAGATCCGTCCCCCCCAACCTGTGTGCCCGAGGCCTCCTGGCCCCGCCTCTGCGCCCTTGCCGGCCCTGACACTCGCCCCATGGTTGCGCTGTTCTAGTTGGCGTCGTTGTACGGTGCCCGCCGCTCCGTGGTTTGATGATGCACAGGAGAGCGTAGGTGGCAGGCGTGAGGCCCAGGCACCCGTCCACAGACACACAGCCCCGCTCTCTAACCCAGCTCGGCGCTGCAGGCAGCACCCATGGAGCCACAGCTTCCTCACCTGCAGCCCCGCGCCCGCCTTTCTCCCCAGAACCTACCCTGCCAGGAAATGCGTGTGACTGCTGCCGGCGCCGGCCCAGCGTTTATCACCTGTGTGTCTGTGTGGTAATCGCAGGCTGTTTTGTGATTTTAGAATTGACAGAGGCCGGCGCCGTGGCTCACTAGGCTAATCCTCTGCCTTGCGGCACCAGCACACTGGGTTCTAGTCCCGGTCGGGGCGCCGGATTCTGTCCCGGTTGCCCCCCTTCCAGGCCAGCTCTCTGCTGTGGCCCGGGAAGGCAGTGGAGGATGGCCCAAGTGCTTGGGCCCTGCACCCCATGGGAGACCAGGAGAAGCACTTGGCTCCTGCTCAGCGTGCCGACCGTGGCGGCCATTGGAGGGTGAACCAACGGCAAAGGAAGACCTTTCTCTCTGTCTCTCTCTCTCTCACTGTCCACTCTGCCTGCCAAAAAAACAAACAAACAAACAAACAAACAAACAAAAAAAACACAAGAATTGACAGATAGCACCCTGTTCCGTTGATGTTCAAAGTTTGGTTTGTTATTTCCAAAATGATAGATGTGAGAGGCAGAGAGAGAGAGGGAAAGCGAGCGAGCTCTTTTCTGTGGTTTAGTTCCCAAACGCCTGCAGCGGTGGGGTTCAGTGGCAAGAACGCAGTCCAGGGCTCCCGCGCGGGGGCAGGAGCCCGTCTCCCAGGGTCAGCATCGGCGGGATAGCGGAGCCGGGAGCCGGAGGCGGGCACGGACGCCCAGCAGGCACACGGACACCTTCCCCACTGTGCTAGCGCCCGTTCCTGCTTTTCGGTTTTTCGCCCGTATCCGAGGTATAGACCCATCATCCCTGCTTCCCCGTGCTCCATCCTGCAGCTCCGCAAGGTGTGTCTCTCCGTTTCTCCGCCGATTGGCACTTGGGATGCATCTGATTTTCCAACAGCAAAGCAGCGCGTGGGAATGGAGGCGCCGCCTGCCCAGCCTGGTGGGGGGGGTCCCGCTGTCGCGCTCGGGGCTCCCGGGAGCTCTCCCTGCTCCACCTTGGCGCCAGCCCGCGGGGTTCCTGGAGCCAGGGGTGTTTACGGTGCTCGTGCCGAGGTTTGAGTTCCACGGCCTTGGCCACTGAGACTGGACTCTGTTTCTTCATCCTCTGGCCACTGAGGCCCGGCCTCTGTACGGCAGCCCCGTGTGCAGCCTCTGTGGTCTTCTATTGGCTGCTTTGCCTTTGCTATTGGTTTGTCGGAGATCTTTGCGTGTTCTGGAAGCCAGCGTTTCCTACACAGACATCTTTCCCCCGACTCTGCACGCGTGGCCGAGTCTGTGGCCCCTGACACAAGGCTGAGAGCGTGCATTGTCGAGGAGGCCTATTTATGTATTTCAGGGGCAGCGGTGGGGGCTCCCCTCTGCCACTTCACACACACCCCCCCCCCCCAGATCCTGCCGCCACCAGGGCTTGGCCAGGATGAAGCCAGGAGCTGAGGACCCGAGCTGTGGGCGGGAACCCAACTCCTCGAGCGTCACCCCTGCCTCCCCGGCTGGGCTGAGCAGGTAGCTGGGTCCGGAGCAGCCCCTGGCGCTGATCCCGGGTGCCAACGGCCCTCCGCGGGGGTGCGTCCCCGCCGTCCTGCTCTTGCCCCGACCCCGGGGTCTCGGCGCTGAGCTGTGCGTACCGCGACGGGCGATCTCCTTCATGTGGTTGATTTTGATAGGCTTGTTTCTGGCGTGTTCATGTAAATATGTTGGGCATAGAGAAAACGGACCGACCTGGAACCCGCAGGCTGTGGTCTGCCAGACCTCTCCTCGGGTTTTGTCTGCAAAGCTGTGTTCCTGTTTAAGTGACAAAGATCCTCACGCAGAGCGCACAGCTCGTGTTATCCAGCTCCCGCTCCCCTTCTCCGGGGTCACTCCATCTTGACCTTCACCATTTGCCAGCTTTGCCAGCCACGCCCATCGTCAACCAGACGCCGTGCTTCTGCCTGCATCCGGACTTCTCCAGAGACGCCTCTGAGCGGGGCGGCGCTCTCCCGGCTCACCTCCCCACTGCGGCCGCGTCCCGGTGTCCCGGTGCCCCGGGCCCGAGACGGCGGCACTTCCTGTTTTCTGCGAGCTTCCTGTTGGTTTCCCTGTGTAGTCCAGGATCAGCCATCATCTTCATGCGTGTCTTTTTGGACATGGGTGGGATTTCGTTTTCTGTGTCAATACCTAAAGGAGCAATTTCTAGGTCATAAGATACAGATCCTCCTGGTGACGGGTTTGGCAAAGTGTTTGTTCCAGTTGTTGGGCCAAGCATCATGGACACATAGCTTTGATGATCAGTCTCTCTGTGTGTACAGATGTGTGTACATGTGTGCGCATGCATGTGTATGTGTGCATGCTTGTGTGTATGCGCATGTACATGTCTTCCTGTGTGTACATGTGTGTGTCCGTGCATGTACATGTACATGTCTGCCTCACGTGTGTGTCTATGCGTGAACATGTACATGTCTTCCTGTGTGTGCATGTGTGTCTGTGCGTGTACATGTACATGTCTTCCTGTGTGTGCATGTGTCTCTGTGTGTACATGTGCATGTCTGCCTCACATGTGTGTGCGTGTACATGTACATGTCTGCCTCACGTGTGTGCATGTGTGTCTGTGCATGTACATGTACAGGTCTGCCTCACGTGTGCACATGTGTGTACATGTACATGTCTGCCTCACGTGTGTGCATGTACATGTACATGTCTTCCTGTGTGTGCATGTGTGTGTCTGCATGTACATGTACAGGTCTGCCTCATGTGTGTGCATGCGCGTGTACACATGCATGTCTTCCTGTGTGTGCATGTGTGTGTGTCTGTGTGTGTTTGTGCATGTACATGTCTGCCTCATGTGTGTGCATGCACATGTACATGTACATGTCTGCCTCATGTGTGTGTGTGTACATGTACATGTCTTCCTGTGTGTGTGATTGTGTCTGAGCCGGATGCCAGGCGCTCTGCCCGTGGGACTCGGTTTCCCTGAGCACCAGTTTTAGTGTCGCTGACCCTTTCTCTGCTTCCTGTGTGTGAAGGTGAGCTTGTTATTTTCTTACTTTCTTTTCTTCTGCCTTCTTTTTTTTAAGATTTTGTTTGTTTATTTATTTGACAGGTAGAGTTACAGACGGTGAGAGGTCGAGACAGAGAGAAAGGACTTCCTTCTGCTGGCTCACTCCCCAGATGGCCACAACGGCCAGAGCTGTGCCAATCTGAAGCCAGGAGCCAGGAGCTTCTTCCAGGTCTCCCATGCAGGTGCAGGGGCCCAGGGACTTGGGCCATCTTCTACTGATTTCCCAGGCCACAGCAGAGAGCTGGACTGGAAGAGGAGCAGCCGGGACTAGAACTGGCACCCATGTGGGATGCGGGCGCTTTAGGCCAGGGCTCTAACCCACTGCGCCTCAGCGCTGGCCCCCATTTAACCATTTTTACGAGTTCGGTTCGGTTGCGCTGCCTGCCTGCTCACGGCTGCCCCCAGCTCACTCTCATCTCACAGCCTGCATCTGCGCACCTGCCACCGCCAGCTCCCTGCTCCTGCTCTCCAGCCCCAGCGGCTCCTGTGCGTCTCCATGCGTGTGTGCGTCCCGGATGCGCACACGGCGGCACGACCCTGCGGTGTCTTCCGTGACTTTGGCTCGGCCTCCTGTCCTCAGGGTCCGGCCCGGTGGCCGCGTGTGTCAGAATAATTTCATCCTTCCTCAGGGTCGGCTGCTTGTGCACACTGCTCGTCTGTTGTCTCCTGACGATTGTCCAGGCTGCTTCCCTCCTTTGGCGACTGTGAACGGAGTGCCCGGGGCTGTACCGGCGTCTGGGAAAGGCCATCCCGGTGACACGGCTTCCAACCGCAGTTGTGGGGTCCGGTCCCGGGGGCAGGGAGACGCTTGCCAGTGGGTGGAGAGATGGTGGCAGAGGAGACAGCTGGACTCCCCTGGGGTTCTGCTGCACGGGCTCAGAGCCCGGGTCTGGCTTGTGCATCCTGGTGTCCTTGGTTCTAGAACATTCCTTGACACACAGCTGATCCGTACAGATCCACAGAGCGCACAACTTACTCATGAGCCGCCTCCCACCCCTTGCCCGGAACCTTCTAGGCACCACGCTCGGCCTTTGGGCTTCTCTGTCGCAGGATCCCACGGCCACTGCGCAGAGGAGAGCCGAGGGCTGTTGACAGGAGCCCGACGGGGGCAACGGCCGGTGAGAGCCCGAGGCCGCCTTGGCAGTGTCCTGAGAACAGACGCCGTGCCAGCTGCAGAGCCTGCTCGGGCACGGGCGCCCGGTGGCGCTCCTGGAGCCAGCACTTATTTAAAGGAGCTGGGACGAGGTGACAGACTCCGGTCAAACCTACATCCGCCCTTTGTGCCCACCTCCCTGGAGCGCCGTGGTTTCCACGGCAACCAGCAAGCAAGGTCACGGTCATTAAGAGCCACGGCGAGCAGCGACACAGGCACCACGGGCCGCGGCGGGCCTGGCTGTGAGCCACAGGTGGGAGCAGTCGCTTTGTGCGTGGCCTCCCCGCTGTCCCACTTCGCTCCTCAGTCACAGCGAGGTGACTCGATGGCCCCCGGGCAGGCGGTGCTGTGCGGCCCCCGCTGGGGCTGTCTGCGTGGGTCAATCTTGTTTACGGAGCTGAGAGTGGAGCAGGGTTGTTCACGGGGCAGAGCGGCTGTGGGAAGGCCGGGAAGGCTGAGCCAGTCAAACAAAGGGGAAAAACCCCAGTGGTGACTGCGCGCCCCCCACGCCCACCCCCACCACGCAGTCCTCCCCGCCCCCGATGCCCAGGCTTCCCGAGTGTGGCCCACGGCCATGTCTCCCAGGCCGCTTGCATGTGGCTCTGGGGACACTGTTAGGTCCAACTTCCTGTTTGAGTGCATCGCACTTCCTGTTCTGGGTGTTCCACTTCCTCTGCTGCTTGGACTTCCTGTTGGAGTGTGTTCCGCCTCCTGTTCAGCGCTCGTTCTACTTCCTGTTGGAGTATGTTGAGCTTCCTGTTGGAGCGTGCTCCACTTCCTGTTGGAGTGTGTTCCGCCTCAGTTGGAGTGCGTCCTGCCTCCTGTTAGGGTGTGTTCCACTTCCTGTCTGAGTATGTTCTGCCTCTTGTTGAAGCGTGATCTGCTGCCTGTTGGAGTGTGTCCTGCATCCTGTTGGAGCGTGTTCTACTTCCTGTTGGAGTGTGTTCCACTTCCTGTTCAGAGCTCATTCGGCTTCCCATTGGTGTGTGTTCCACTTCCTGTCTGTGTGTTCTGCCTCCTGTTGGAAGGTGTTGCACTTCCTGTTCTGATTTGTTCCACTTCCTGTTCTAGGTTCCACTTGCCCCCTGGACACTTCCACTGCTGCAGGCACTGCGTGTCGAGGGTCCACCCTTCCCCACCCTCGCCTGTGTGTCGAGGGTCCAACCTTCCCCACCCTCGCCTGCGTGTCGAGGGTCTGCCCACCCTTCCCCACCCTCGCCTGCGTGTCGAGGGTCCACCCTTCCCCACCCGCACCTGCGTGTCCAGGGTCTGCCCACCCTTCCCCACCCGCACCTGCGTGTCGAGGGTCCGCCCACCCTTCCCCACCCTCGCCTGCGTGTCGAGGGTCCGCCCACCCTTCCCCATCCTCACCTGCGTGTCCAGGTTCTGCACACTCTTCCCCACCCGCACCTGCGTGTCCAGGGTCTGCCCACCCTTCCCCACCCTCACCTGCGTGTCCAGGATCCGCCCACCCTTCCCCACCCTCACCTGCGTGTCCAGGGTCCGCCCACCCTTCCCCACCCGCACCTGCGTGTCCAGGGTCCGCCCACCCTTCCCCACCCTCGCCTGCGTGTCCAGGGTCCGCCCACCCTTCCCCACCCTCGCCTGCGTGTTGAGGGTCCGCCCACCCTTCCCCACCCGCACCTGCGTGTCCAGGGTCCGCCCACCCTTCCCCACCCTCGCCTGCGTGTCCAGGGTCCGCCCACCCTTCCCCACCCTCGCCTGCGTGTCGAGGGTCCGCCCACCCTTCCCCACCCTCACCTGCGTGTCGAGGGTCCAACCTTCCCCACCCTCGCCTGCGTGTCCAGGGTCTGCCCACCCTTCCCCACCCTCGCCTGCGTGTTGAGGGTCCGCCCACCCTTCCCCACCCTCGCCTGCGTGTCGAGGGTCCGCCCACCCTTCCCCACCCTCACCTGCGTGTCGAGGGTCCAACCTTCCCCACCCTCGCCTGCGTGTCGAGGGTCCAACCTTCCCCACCCGCACCTGCGTGTCCAGGGTCCGCCCACCCTTCCCCACCCGCACCTGCGTGTCGAGGGTCCGCCCACCCTTCCCCACCCTCGCCTGCGTGTCGAGGGTCCGCCCACCCTTCCCCACCCGCACCTTGGGGCCTCCTGACCCACGGCAGCTGCTCAGTGCCCATTCTTCAGGCACGCCAAGGCCGTTCCTCGTGTCGAGGCCAACGTCTTTCCTGTTCCTTTTGCCCGCCAAGCTCTTGTGCGGACTGTGAGGGCGGCTCTTGTACGAGACAGGATTCACGTGAGCTGCCACCTCGTCCGCGTCGTCCTGCCACCCGCCCAGGGCAGCGCCTTCGTCCCATTGCTGCTCCGCCAGGCTCTAGACCTCCATGCCAAGCAACATGGCAGCCGAGCCACCTGTGCCTCCCGAGCCGTGGCGTGTGGCACTCTGCCCTCATGGGCTTATTTTTAGGGGAAAAAAAGTAAAATGATCTAACGACTTTTTTCATCTTGCCTACTTATTGAAATGATAATATTTAGGATCTATTGAGTGTAATGAGCTATGCTTTTAAAAATTAATTTCACTTGAAAGATACTGAGCTTCAGCAAGAAGGAGAATGTTCTGGGGACGTGTTGTACGCCACGGTGACTTCCGCCAATAGACACGTGTTGTGTACTCGCCGGATGGTGAGAGAGCCGGCTGTGCACGTCCTCGCCACGTGGTGACGGCCGGGCTCGCTGCTCCACTCTCTCATTGCACAGGCATACGTGTGTCAGGACCTGATGTTGCATGGCACAACGCCGTACAACTTTTGAGAATCAAAACACACAGAAGAGATTTCGCCTGAGTCCGGGCTGTCTAACGCTGCCCTGGTGGCTGGCGTCTGTCGCTTGCTGTGTCTGCACCGGGCCTCGCTACCCTGCAGCCTGGCTCCGACACACACAAGCTGGGAGGGTTCCCGGCCCCTCCCCTGCCTGTGGCTCACAGCCTCTGCACAGCCGGGAGAAGCGTATCCGGCATGGGGCCATCAGCCGTCGGCGTGAGGGGCCTCCCTGGCCGACGTCGTGTCCCCCTGCAGGAGCGAGCTGGCCCTTGGTGATGTTTGTCTCTACCCTGGCAGTGTCCACTCCATCTGTGTGCTCCCAGTGTGTGCTTAGGTCTGTCCCCGGCTCAGCGCACAGTAGGGGCCCAGGCCAAAGGCCCAGAAGGCATGGATGAAGGAAGCACTGAGCTGTGGCCTGCCCCGACGTTGTCCACCAGCTCCGCTGAGAAGCAGCCCAGGCGTGTGCTTGTGCTACAGACAGGTGTGCATGGCCGAGCAGGGCCAGGGGGACTCTGGGGACAACGAACGGTGGGCTCTGTGGCACCTGCGGGTGCTGCCACGCCCCCGGGCCTTGTGTCTGGAGCCCAGTGGGGGGGGCTGGGGGAGCTGGGAAGCGGGACGCTGGGCGTGCGTGGCCTCGCCGTCCAGCTGAGCTGCGGCATGTGGGTGCCACGTACCCGGAGAGCCCGTCCCATGGGACGCCGCAGGGCAGGGTTTCCCCACTGCTGCGAGCCTGTGCTGGGGCTGTCACTGCAGGGTGAGGACTCCTGCCCCCACCCGGCAGGCCCACTGCACACAGCCCCAGGGAGGAGCCGATCCCCGTCCCCAGCAGGCGGCTTGCTCATGGCACACAGCGCCCCTTCAGGCAGAGAGCGGTCCCCTGAGGCTGGGGGGGCATCTGGGGAGCGAGGGCTGCAGGGGTCCTGCGGGAGACGGGGTGCAGGCAGGGACTCTCCCTTGACCAGCCTCAGGAAGGCTCCCCTGCGCCCTCCTCGGTTCTAACCCAGGTCCTGGCCTGGCCGGCCCAGGCTTAACCAAGAACCTCGCCAGGCTGGCTGCCGGGGAAGCCCAGGGCTGGGCTCCGGTCCAGCTCCTTTCCCTGGCCTTTTGTTATAATTTATTTATTTTCATTTTATTTAAAAGGCAGAGAGACAGATACATCTTCCATTCGCTGGTTCACTCCCCAAATGCCCGCAACAGCCAGGGCTGGGCCAGGCTGAGCCTGGGTGGCTCCATCCGGGTCTCTTCGTGGGCTGGGCCAGGCTGAAGCCAGGAGCCAGGACCTCCATCCGGGTCTCCACGTGGGCTGGGCCAGGCTGAAGCCAGGAGCCAGGACCTCCATCCGGGTCTCCACGTGGGCTGGGCCAGGCTGAAGCCAGGAGCCAGGACCTCCATCCGGGTCTCCACGTGGGTGGCGGGGACCCAGGCCCCTGAGCCCCCATCCGCTGCCTCCCGGGTGCCTCCGCAGGAAGCTGGGTGGGGAGCGGAGCCGAACCTTGAGCAGGCCCTCTGACACAGGCTGGGGTGCCCCGAGCGGCACGCTGGCAGCAGGCCCTCTGACACAGGCTGGGGTGCCCCGAGCGGCACGCCGGCCTCTGCACCAACGCCCTCCCCCTCGGCCTACTTCCAGCAGGAATCCTGTGGATTCAGTCTCCTGAGACTCCTCCCCGCCTCGCCCACCAGCCAGTCCTCTCAGTCACTCTCCATCGGTAGCCTGGCTCTGCTCCTGGGCTGCAGGTGCCGTGCTGGCGCCGGTCTCTCGTCTCCACTGCCACAGCCAGGACTCGGATGGCAGACTCCTGGGGGAGAGTCCTCCCCTGCCGTGTTCAACGTGGGCATGGTGGGTCATTTCTCTCTGACAGGGCGAAGGGGCCGGAGAGGGGAGGGGGCAGTGGCACTGTCTTTAAAGACCACCGTGTGCCTAGCCCTGAGTTAAATGTGCAGAAGTTTCTGGAAGGAGCAAGGTCCAGCCCCTCTTCCGAGGACCCTAGCAGCTACCAGAGAGCCCTCGGCTGGGTTCAGATCTCCTCCAGACCCCTCGCCCGTGCCCTGTCTGGGCCTCAGTTTCCTGGTGCGTGACGTGGGCAGCTGGCGTTCCCAGTGCCGTGTTGCAAAACACCCGCCCCACAGGGAAGCACCAGCAAGATGGGCAGACACCGGCCTGGTGCCCTGGCTGTGCCCCCCCGCAGGTCGGCCCTGCTGCAGGTCACAGGGGCACTTAGCGGGGTGGGCGGCTGGGCTGGGCTGTAGCCGCGGCCCCAGCCAGCACCGGCCTCCTTATCGGCCCCCGCAGATGCTGCCAAGCCCGGCCCTGCTCTCGCATCCGGCGACATCTGACCCTCGCGCCGGCTGCTGCTTTCTGGTGACTCCGTCACAATCCTTTATTCCTTCTGAGCTGTGACCCAGAAAAAAAACCCATTAGTGGCGCTCGAAGCTTACTGCCGGCTCGGGGTTCCCGAGCGCCGCATCGCTCCCTTTGGGCGCCCGGCATTTGGGGTCGGGAGGGGGCGCCCGGCAGGAGCAGCAGCACAGGGAGCTCGCACCTGGCCTCTGAGCCGCCTGGCGGGGTCTGGGCTCCTGGAACCGACACAGGAGGGGACCTGCTCTAGGAGCGGCCTCGGAGCCGAGCCCTCGGGGTGGGACGGGGCTGCCCCGGAAGGGCAGGAGGCAGGAACACCAGGAAGTTGGCACTCCGGGGTCCTCTCAGTCCTGCGGGGCGGGCCTGGCTGGGAGGGGGAGCTTCAAGGTCAGAGCAGGAGGGGGGATGGGCGGAGGGGACACTGGCGAGACCTGAGGCGGGAGAGTGATTGCGCCAAGTCTCCAGGCCAGAAAGAACATTGCCAACAAAGGACAGCATCTGTGTGGGCACAGGGCACAGGGCACAGGGGACAGGGCACAGGGCACAGGGGACAGGGCACAGGGCACAGGGCACAGGGGACAGGGCACAGGGCACAGGGGACGGGGCACAGGGGACAGGGGACGGGGCACAGGGGACAGGGCACAGGGCACAGGGCACAGGGCACAGGGGACAGGGGACAGGGCACAGGGCACAGGGCACAGGGGACAGGGGACAGGGCACAGGGCACAGGGGACAGGGCACAGGGCACAGGGGACGGCAGGGGAGGGTGCTGAGGTGGGGGGAGGGGCGGGGGCAGAGGCGCAGAGGGAGGCTGGGCGGAAGCCGAGCGGGCGGCAGGGCTGTGGCTTCAGACTCCAGCCAGGGCTTCGGGGGTTCCGGAAGCTTCCGCCCCGCTCCCTGAGAGGTCCCCTGTTTGATCCTTGCCGCCTACGTGAGACGACTGGGACATTAGTGACAGAAATGGAGGACAGGGGGGACCCCCAAGGCTGCAGCCACCCCACAGGTGCAGCTCCACCCAGCCTGGGGGCCTCAGCTCTGCCAGGTGCAGGCCCTCGCTGGACCTACTGAGGTGCACAGCCCAGCGGGCAGCCCAGTGCCCCGGGCTCAGCACCCAACTCCCGGCTGGGATTGCCAGGAGCGTTTTAGGTCCTGCTCGATGCCAGCGCGGCCCTGGCCTCCCCCTCAGCTCCACACAGGCCTCCTGCTGGCTGTATGGCGGGGGCGAGGGGCAGCGTGCAGCCGTGGGGGTCTGCGTGATGTCCGTGGCTGCGGGTGGGGATGGCGTGCACCGCGTGGGTCTGTATGACAATCCGTGACTGCAGGTGAGGGCGGCATGTGGCTGCAGGGGTCTGTGTGACGTCTGTGGCTTCGGGTGGGGAGCAGTGTGCAGCCGCGGGGGTCTGCGTGATGTCCGTGGCTGTGGGTGGGGATGGCGTTCACCGCGTGGGTCTGTATGACAATCCGTGACTGCAGGTGAGGGCGGCGTGTGGCTGTAGGCGTCTGCGTGACGTCTGTGGCTGCGGGTAGGGATGGCATGTAGCCATGTGGGTATGTATGACAATTCGTGACTGCAGGTGAGGGCGGCGTGTGGCTGCAGGGGTCTGTGTGATGTCTGTGGCTGCGGGTGGGGATGGCGTGCACCGCGTGGGTATGTATGACAATCCGTGACTGCAGGTGAGGGCGGCGTGTGGCTGCAGGGGTCTGTGTGACGTCTGTGGCTGCGGGTGGGGATGGCGTGCACCGCGTGGGTATGTATGACAATCCGTGACTGCAGGTGAGGGCGGCGTGTGGCTGCAGGGGTCTGTGTGACGTCTGTGGCTGCGGGTGGGGATGGCGTGCACCGTGTGGGTATGTATGACAATCCGTGACTGCAGGTGAGGGCGGCGTGTGGCTGCAGGCGTCTGTGTGACGTCTGTGGCGGTGGGCGGGGAGCGGCGTGCAGCCACGGGGGTCTGCGTGATGTCTGTGGCCACAGGTGGGGTGGCGTGCAGCGTGGGGGTCTGCGTGACGTCTGTGGCCACAGGTGGGGTGGCGTGCAGCGTGGGGGTCTGCGTGACGTCTGTGGCCACAGGTGGGGTGGCGTGCAGCGTGGGGGTCTGCGTGACGTCTGTGGCCACAGGTGGGGGTGGCGTGCAGCGTGGGGGTCTGCGTGACGTCTGTGGCCACAGGTGGGGTGGCGTGCAGCGTGGGGGTCTGCGTGACATCACCATCCCTGCTCCCGTGGCAGCTCTGACTTCCCACTCAGCATTCAAGGAAGAGAACTGGACCCGGCAGCCGCAGGGCCAGGGTGCAGCTGGCGGCCTGGTCGCCGAGGTCACACCCAGTGGAGGCCCCTCCCGAAGCTCTCGTGGAGCCCGCTGGGCGAGCAGCAACACCAGGCCAGGGAGACATGGACAACGCGCCTCCCTCTGCAGCTGCGCACTGAGTAATGGAGATGGGCGGTGCCCCGGCACCACCACAGACAACTCCCTCCCTGGGGAGTGGTTAAAGAGGTGCAAGTGGGCAGGAAAGGGTCCCCCTCGTGTCTCCGGGGGAGTGCAGGCCTAAACCCTGGATGCCTGGGGTGGCCATGAGGGCCCTGGACAGGAAGGGAGCAGGGGGGAGTGTGAAGGCGCCGGAAGCCGGCGGGGAGGTTCCCGGCCATCGCCCAGGCTGGACCTGGAGGCAGTGGGGAGGGCGGGGCTTTGCACCTGTTACAGAGAGGAGCCTGTGGTTCCTGGCCAAGGAGCAGGGAAGGCTGAGGGGCGGAGGGGACTGGGTTTTCCTCCCCACCCCCCAGGCACTCGCCCCGGGAGGGAGCTGGGCAGGCGGAGAAGCCTCACACCGGCGCTGGTCCTGGGAGGCCGGGGGAGGCTCCTGCTGCTCCTGTCCTGCTCCTGCTGTGGGCCCAGACACGCAGTGGTTTGGGGACGTGGATGACACAACAGAAAACTGGTGGCCCCAGATGGCTGGGTTAAGGACAGCAAATGGCAACTCCAGGGACGCAGAGGCTGCTGGGTAATTGTGCAGAAGGAGACGCCTGTGTGAGCTCCGTGATGTCCCCGCGTGGCCGTGGCCTGACACAGCAGCGAGGACGTGGGGAACTGAACCGCGGTGCACTGAGGTCCCAGGACAGCCCGGCAAAGGCACCGGGAACTGAGGTGACACCAAGACCGCAGGGACCCACAGCACGGGAGGGGCCTGTGCAGCTGTGCACAGCCTGGTCAGTGTTTTTAAGAAGATTTATTTGAAAGGCAGAGTTACAGAGAGAGAGGAGAGATAGGCAGAGGTCTTCCATCTGCTGGCTCACTCCCCAAGTGGCCACAATGACCAGGGCTGGGCCAGGCCGAAGCCAGGGGCCAGGAGCTTCGTCCAGGTCTTCCACGTGGGTGCAGGGGCCCAAGCACTTGGGCCATGTTCCACTGCTTTCCCAGGTGCATTGGCCGAGAGCGGGATCAGAAGTGAGCAGCTGGGATTCAAACTGGTGCCCAAATGGGCTGTGGGCGTCTCAGGCTGTGGCTTAGCCCAGTATGCCACAGTGCCCGCCCCAGATTAATTACTTGTTGAACAGAAACCTCAACGTTACCTATAGGATTTACACTAGACCTAGGGTCTCAAAACACAATTAACTGGTCTGCAGAGAACAGTAAAGTCGACTGGCAAGGTAAAGATCAGAACAGATCAGTCCTGAGATGACGCAGCGTGGGGGCCGTCAGAACACCTGCAGGCAGCCACCACGGCGCTGTGGGCGGAGGAACACACACTGGAGACAAACGGAAACCAGGGAGGCTCAGGACCACGGGGAGCTTAGAACTGGAGAGTACAGTAACTGAAACAGAAGGTCCCTGTCAGTAGCCGATGGAGCAGACGGAGCAGCTCCAGGGTCCAGACGGCGGTGGATCCCGCTGCGGGAGTGGCTCCCAGACAGCCCCTCAGCCACGGACGCAGAATGGGCGTTCTTTCCACGTGCAGGTGGCGCGTTCACCAAAGTAAGGGGACTCTGACGGTGAAGCGCACCGCAGCAAATACAAGGAATTCAAGTCCTGGGCGGATGTTTTCTGAAGACGATGGAATTAGACGGAAACTGGTGAGAAATACCCTGAAATCTCAGGCACTTGGAAACTGAACAACAAACTCTGAATGACACGTGGGTGGAAGAGGACGTTTTATGTGAAATTAGAAAATAGTTTGAACTAAACAAAAATGGAGATACAAGAACTGCTAATGGAAAACGATGAAGTTAAAGATAGACCGGCAGTGAAACAAAAAGCTGGCTCTGTGGAACGATCCGTACAACGGATAAACGCCCAGCAACGCTGGCCAAGAGGAAGTAGGAAGACGCGTGGAGCGAAGCCACGTGGTCAGCTCACGTGACGGTGCTACATCTCGGCAGACGCCGCAGGTGCGTAAGGAGACACCGGAGAGAAACCCCAGGCACACAGCGCTGGCGACTCCGATGAATGGATCATTCGTTGGAAGCCAAACACTAGCATCATTCTCTCGAGAAGAAACAGGTAACCCGGATAGACCTATTGTTCTAAAAGAAATTGAATTCACGGCTCAAAACCTCCCCTAGAAAGACACATCCCCAGGGCTACGTGGTTCCTGGGTCACAGAAGAAGCAGTTTTTTTTTAAAGACATATTTATTTATTTGAAACGCAGAGTTACAAAGCGAGAGGGCGAGACTGGGAGAAAGAGAGAGAGCTCTCCTGTCTGCAGATCCACTTCCTAACCGCCACAACGGCCGAGGCTGGGCCAGGCAACGCCGAGGGCCAGAAACTCCGCCCAGGACCCAGTCGCTTGGGCATCTCCCACTGCTTTCCTGGGATCAGAAGTGGAGCAGCCAGGACACGAACCGGTGCTCGTATCGCAGGTGGCGTGCTGGTGCCGCAGGTGGCGTGCTGGTGCCGCAGGTGGCGTGCTGTCCTGCCCTGCCACAACTCCGCCCTGACGCTGAACTTTAAAGAAGACGCAGCACCACTCCTGTGTCTTTAATTCCAGGGGTTTCCTCACCCTCCATGTTGAGACAAAAGTGTCCTGCTGTGAAGTCAGAGGGCCAGGAAGACCCTAATGGAGATTAACACCTTGCACAAATAGAGACAAGAAAATTCAACAAATTGAGTCCAGGAATATAGGAATATCTGCTCTGTATTCAAAAAGCAATCAATATCATCCATCATATTGAAAGAATGAAAACCAAATGATCGCAGAAAGTTTTGCAGAAAATATTCGACAAACGTCAACTCCACGCGTAATAAAAACTGTCAGAAAACTAGAAAATGTCAAACGTCTTCTTCGTCTACTAAAGGCACCCCCAGAAAGTCCACAGCTAACGTCGCCCTCAATGAAGACGGCAGCACATTCGGCGTCACACAAAAGGAGTAAAAGACAAAAAGGACCCGGGGAAAGGAAGGCGTGACGGACGTCGTGGCGCGTGTGTGATGACTGAGTGCTTACAGGAGTCTAAGGGAGCCTTGCAGAAGTCGCCTGAAGAGGTGAGCTTAGCAGGACCCGAGGACAGCACACAGAAGTTAATCCCGCCCTGTATCCAGGACAAAAAGCGAACGGGAAGAAATCAGCGTTCGTGGAAATAATACCCCTTAGAACAGGGCCCTGCACATGGAGACGCCGAGCTTTCAATGGACAGACGTGGATGGGCTTAGCGCCCCGGAGGCAGCAGGACGCGCTGTAGCAACCCAGAGGCCCGAATAGACGGAGATGTGTGCTCTATTTACCAGCGGGAGGTCTCGATACAGCCAGGGTATAAATTCTTCCCCAACGGACCCACAGCTTTAGAGCAATTTCAACAAAACTACCAGCCAGATTTACTTTTTGTGGACATAGCCAGATTTCAGCTCGTATATAGGAAACCAGAGGCGCGAGGGCAGCTACAACGACGCAGAGAGAGGAGAATCAGCTGTGTTTGGAGATGTCCTGAGAAGCAATCAGCCGCGGCGCGGGCCGGCGCGGGCACATGGTGGGTAGCGCAGTTGGCGCTTGCCAAAGGGACTCTCAGAACAGAGGGTGCGGGACACCGGGTTCACGCCCGAGAAGGACCTGGGTTTAAACGTCACCCTTCACACAGACATGAACTCACGAGGTGCCGGAGGGCTAACTGTAGAAGTCACAACACAGGATTTTCAGGACAGAAGAACAGTCAGGCAGATACCCCCCAGACACGATCCCCGAGAGCAGGCGATAAGACTTCGTTACAACTGGGAACGCCGGCTCTGCGGGAGACCCCGCGGGAGGATGGAGAGGCAGAGCGGGAGACCCCGCGGGAGGATGGAGAGGCAGAGCGGGAGACCCTGCGGGAGGATGGAGAGGCAGAGCGGGAGACCCCGCGGGAGGATGGAGAGGCAGAGCTGCAGGCGTGGGCAGCGTATTTGTCAACCACACGTCTGATAACAGTTATCTCCCAGCACACGCGAAAATCTCCCAAACTGCACACACGGCAAATAACCCCACGGGGGCCAAGTGCCGAGCGTTGTGACGGAGCAGCTGCCTCCCCCGGTGAGCCAGAGAGGGGCTGCACACGGACCTGGAGAGACACAGCTGCCCATCAGAACCGCGGAGCCCGGGCCCGCCGGCGTGCTGCGCTGACCAAGCAGAGGAGCGACCGAGCGCACAGCCCCTGGGGACGGCGCACCTGCCGTGAGACCCAGTGACCGCAGGCCCCGGAGCTGACTCTCGGCACCCCCCATCGCCGGAGGAGGACTCAGCCCAGGCACCATGGAGGCGAGTGAGTGCTGGCGTTCTCATCACCATGGACACGTCCCAAGGGAAGGGACCGGTCTCCCTGTGGGATTCTGAGGACGGCTCGGGGCGGCTGGGGCAGTGCTGGGGACGAGACCCTTCTCGGCTGCAGTGGAGGTGGCCTGACCATGGACACACGTCACACCTCCTGTCACTGCAAACTGACGGAGCCAACTCTTATTAGCGGCCAACTTTTATTTGTAAATAAAAATTTAAGAACTGGTGTAGCGTTACAACAATGCTTAGTCACAGTGTAGTGCAATATCTGTTGGCTTCATTTCTCAATTTAAAAAAAAAAAAAAAAAAACTTCCCAAGATTCCTCTGTAGTGGTGTGGGATGAGTGACCACGGGTGTCCGGCAAGGCAGACCCCAGCCCTGCCGTCACCCCAGCAGTGCCAGGAGGCCCCTCCCCGGCTCTTGTCTGGACTTCTCTCCTATCTCTGCCCTGTGACTAGTGCCCAACCTCCTGCACCTCGCGCCCCGGGAGCCCTGGGGCCGGGCAGTGTCTGCGTGCCACGTGCTCCGGCCTCCCTGGGCCTGCCCCAAGAAGGCCCTGGAAGAGGCAGAACAGTGCTGGACGGAGGGCCAGCCCAGCGAGGCTGGAGGTGGCTTCAGACCCCAAAGGATTGAGGTGGTGGTGCCGGAGGCCCTGCCTGTGTCTGCGCTGGGCTGGAGTCCAGCAGCGGGGTCTGCTGTGGGGCCAGAGGCTGGACACCCCCCCCCCCCCCCCCGGGAATCATGGGCAAGCAGAGACCTGCGGCCCAGGAGCACGGGGCCGGCGCTGTTTGCTGCGGGAGCAGAGGTTAGAGAGATGGCAGCCCAGCCTCCCTGGAGGACAGGCCAGGGCGGGGGGACAGGGCTGCGGGCCGTGGGGCCGAGGACCGTGACCGGATGCCCCTGGGTAGGATCAGATACGGGGTAGGGTTCTTGCTGCATCGACTCAGCCGGCGCCTTCAACGCCTGGATGTCCCCAGGGCCGGCTCGGGCGGGCCCGGGTACGGAGTGCCTGTCGGGGGCAGCGTGTCCCCACCAGGCCCAGACCGGGGCCGCCTCAGGCCCCTGCTAATGAAGTGGCCTTGTGCGTCCCGGTGGCTCTCACGGAGCAACAGTCAGAGAATAAATCAGCATGAAATAATATTTTTGCTAAATTTCGGCGCTGCAGCGGTGCGGCGTTCCATCAGCTTGTTAGTGGGCCTCGGGGACTGCCGGGCGCACGCCGAGTCTGGCTCGTGCCAATTACGAGGCTGAGTGATGACGCAGCCCGGTGTCATCTCGCCAGGGCCGGGGAACAGCAGGTGAAGGCGGTAGTTTATGATTTTCAATTATAAATCAAATAGACTGAGTTCTCTCTTCTCTTAATAAAGGCTGTAAAAGCGCTGGAGTGTGGACAGGGAGCGAAACAACAAGGTGCGTCTCGGAGCCAGCGCCCGCGTGCTGTTTTGTTCTGCTGCTGCCTGGGGCATGCAGGGTTTGGAAGGGGGTTGTGCATCCTGTATTCCGGCAGGTGTGGGAACCGGCTGGCCCCGCTCCCAGCCCCGAGTGGTCTTGGGGCCCCCGGGCGGGGCAGTCCAGGGTGTTGGTCTGCACCTCTGAGGATGGCGCTTCTGCTGGCCCGGGAGGTGAGGTGGTGCCTGGGGCTTGCAGCTGGTGCAGGTGTGGAGGGGCGAGCGCTGGGAGTGGGGGCAGTGCCAGGGTTGGTGTGAGAATCTGGACTTCAGCTCCATGGCTGGTTGACGCTGGGTGATGTCCCTAACCTGTGTGTTCCCAGCTCGGGTCATCTACAAACCACGTCAGCAGCTGCTTTGACGCGAACTGGCCCCTGGACGCCTGTTAGTGCTGGACAGTGAAGAGCAGACAGATGGGACTGGCATTGCAGCCCGGCAGGGTGAGCTGCCCCGTGCCTCGCTGGCTTCCCCTATGGATGCCAGTTCCAGTCCCGGCTGCTCCACTTCCGACCTGGCTCCCTGTTAATACGTCTGGGAAAGCCGCAGAGGATGGCCAAGTCCTTGGGCCCCTGCACCCATGAGGGAGGCCTGGAAGGAGCTCCTGGCTCCCTCCTGGCCCAGCCCCAGCTGTTGCAGCCACTTGGGGAGACAAACCGCAGATGGAAGACCTCTCCTCCCTCCCTCTCTCTCTCTCTGCCTCCCTCCTTATCTGTCTCTGTAACACCGCTTTTCAAACAAATAGATAAAAGCTTTAAAAAAGAAAAAGAACAGACAGCTGCAAGGAGGAGAGCAACGTGAGAGGTGGTGGGCGGGGTGGGGCCAGATGGGGGGGAGCCAGACAGGGAGGGGGAGCCAGATGGGGGGGAGCCAGACGGGGAGGGGGAGCCATATGGGGGTGGGAGCCTGATAGGGGAGCCAGACTGGAGGGAGCCAGACAGGGAGGGGGAGCCAGACTGGGAGGGGGAGCCAGATGGGGTGGGAGCCAGATAGGGGGGAGCCAGATTGGGGGGGAGCCAGATGGGGTGGGAGCCAGGTGGGGGGGAGCCAGACGGGGAGGGGGAGCCATATGGGGGTGGGAGCCTGATGGGGGAGCCAGACTGGGGGGAGCCAGATAGGGGGAGCCAGACAGGGAGGGGGAGCCAGATTGGGGGGGAGCCAGACAGGGAGGGGGAGCCAGACGGGGGGAGCCAGACGGGGGTTGGAGCCAGACGGGGGTGGGAGCCAGCAGGCGGGTGCTGGGGTCTGGCTGACAGCAGGAAGACAGCGCCTGGGCACCGCTGGAGACCGGGTTAAGCTGGCTGCACCGAGGCGCGGTGCACCTCTGCAGACTTCTTTGAGCAAACGGTGGCTCAGGCATCGGGCGGCTCCAAGGCAGCAGTGACTTGGGAGCTCCTGGGAGGGACAGCAAGGGGAGGCCGCGCTGGGTGGACGCGGCAGCCAGTCGAAGCCGGTGCGCGGCTGGGACGGTCACGTGCTGCCGGATGGGGCTGTTCTGCAGCAAAGCCCTCGTTGCATGAATCTGCTGACTGCGTCTCCCTGTGAGCCTGAGTTCTGCTTTCTGAGTGTGGACGTAGATGAGAAATCGCTCAAGGGAGGTTTCGCTCACGTTGGCAAATGAAGCAATGCGCAGGCCACTCACGGACCAACGGGGGAGGGATCCTTCGGGCCCGGTCTCCGTGGTGATTTACTCTAACAGGGGGAGATGTGTTTTTTCCCCTTGAAGAAATAGTTCATATGTCAGGTGGCGAGGGCTTGCCACACGAAGAGCGGGGCACAGCCAATGAAAACCTCGAAATGCAAGAATAAAGATAACGACTGTGAAATCCACAGATGGGAGAGAAGCACATCAGAGGAGCAAAGATGCTGGTGGCCTGGGGTTGCCCCTGCTGCACGGTTAGGCCCGGAGACAGCGGGGCCTCCCTGGCCGAAGCTCCGCAGGTGTGTCCGGGAGTCTTCACGGTGGTGGGAACTTCCAGGTCAAGCGGCCAGTCCGCCCTGTGTGGGTCCTGTTGGGGCGGTGAAGGGTGCTGAGTGGTGGTCCCCGGGGCGTACGGCTCTGGGCGTGGCAGCGGGGAAGCCCCCACTTCTCGTCTTCTGAATCCACGGCGGCCGGAGCTGCCCCAGAACGGGAGCAGCCCAGCACAGGAAGCGGTGACCCCAACAGTGGCATGCTGGGGCACCACTGGCCGGGGGGCTCCCGCCTGCAGCTGGGGACATCGGAGAGGGCCATGCACACGGCTGCCAGGGACGTACGGGCCGGGTTTGTCTCCTAAAAGCCCGTGCTGCAGTCCCAGCCCCTCAGCACCCGAGAACGCGGTCTTAGGTGGAAAGTGGTTTTGTGGAGGTCGTTATTCAAGATGAGATCGCTCCTGGAGGAGGGTGGCCCTCCGCCAAGACGACCAGTGCCTGTCTAACAGTGGGGACGCATGCCCGGGCAGACGCCCCGTGAAGATGGAGGCAGAGACCGGTCCGTCTACAGGCCCCAGATGCTGAAGGTCGCCGGAAGCCCCTGGAATCCAGAAAGCGTGGAGCAGCCTCTCCCTCACAGCCCCTGGGGTCCCAGCCCTGACGTCCTGGCTTGGGCCTGTGTGAGCCCTGGCCTGGCCCCCGAGGGGCAGCTAGTGTTGCCCTGTTGTCATGGGCTGAGCACCGTGGGCCTTAGAAACAAGCCCACGGGCGCGATCCTAGCTCCCAGGGCCGTGGTGTTCATGGGGCCTTTGGGAGCTGCTCGGGTCCCGAGGGTGGAGGCCCGGGGTCCTGACACGCAGGGCGGATGTCTGAGAGTGGCTTTGTGTCCTGGTGCTGGGAGGACACTGGGGGTGGGGGCAGTCTGTGGCCTGAGCCCTGCCCTCGGCTGAGCCCGACCATGCTGGCGTCCGATCGTCCGGCGTCCAGACCCGGGAGAAGCTCTCTCCTCTAAGGCGATGTGTTGGCGGTCAGATAGCCTTCCTTCTTAGGACTTGGGGGGCAAGGCCGAGGTCGCCCTGGGGATGTGACCACCCCCCGGGCCGAGGACGACTGTGACCCAAGGACCACTGTCCCGAATGTCCACATCACTCACGAGGGAGCACTCCCATGGTGTCAGACGGAGGCCAGCGTGGACTTGGGTGAGCGGAGGCTGATCCAGAGTGCTGTCGCAGGCCGGGGCGGGGGGCGCAGGCACTAGGAGAGTGCTCTGGCTGGGAGCCCTGCCCCCGGCTCTGAGTCCAGCTTTCGTGGGGAGGAGACGAGGCCGCACAGACTGGGGGTGGCGCGGGCAGCTGGTCCGTCTCGCGGGGCATGTCTGATCCCAGCAGCACCCAGCCTGCAGGGTCACTTTCCAGACCAAGGAGGATTTTCCGCAGGGTCTCAGGGGACCCCGGGTCTGTCTCAGGGCTGTGAGGAAGGAGTACACTCCGGCCAGGCGTCCATGTGGGGGAGACTGGGAACGCTGGGCTCCCGCGGGCTCACACTGAGCCATCAGCTCTTCCACGTGGGAGAGAGGGGCGGAGCCCTGGGCCCCTGCAGTCCCAGTGCTGGGCTTCCCCCTGCATCCTTGAGATGGGAGGAGGCACCCGTGTCCCCCAAAGACAGTGACAGCCCCGGCCTGCTGCGTCCAGCCACCGTGAGGGTGTCGGCAGTGGTCAGAGAGAGAGGAAGGGAGACGAGAGGCCATCTCTGAGACTTGCCACGGTGGTCATTCGGATGGCGGGCTTAAAGACTTCTCCGAGCAGGAGACACCTCCCATCGGGAAGTGGCTGGAGCAGCTTCGTTCCTTGAGCCTGGGGGAACCGAGGGCTTTTGCAGGCTGTGTGGCCCTGGCTCCCCAGGGGAGCCCCGCACGGCTGCCGTGGCCACGGCCGTGTCCAGGCCTCGCCCTGCCTCTCAGCCTCTGGACCACGCCCTCTTGCTTCTACTCTCCTCTCTGCAGACAGGTGGGGTGCAGGGTGGAACCGCGGAGCTTGGGGATAAACCAGGGGTCCCTGAGGCCGGGGCCCAGGTCTTGCCTCCAGACGGCGCCCTCACCGAGCCCGAGGTCATGGCCCCGCCGGCTGAGGGAGGCTGCACCTGTCCTCGAACGAAGGTTCTCTTTGCCAAACACTGGGGTGCGTGACCCTGAGACCCGTGCCCCCGGTGCCCGCTGCCCTGCCTGGCCCGTGGAGCCTGCTGGGTCCCGAGCTGTGGCTTTTCCCAGGGTGGGGTTGAGATTGCCCCCACACGGGAGGCGTTTGCCTGCACCCAGCATTCCTGCCCAGGGAGTGATGCCCGCGAGACGCCCGTTCAGAGAGTTTGGATTGAGCCTGGGGTCTGAACTGCTCTCCCTGGGTCTGCTCTGTGACCGGCTCACTCGGGCATGCAGGGGTGGGGGAGGGGGAGGGGGAGGGGGAGAGGGAGAGGGAGAGGGAGAGGGAGAGGGAGGGGGAGAGGGAGAGGGAGAGGGAGAGAGGGAGAGAATCTGCCGCCGGCCTTCCGAGGCTTCCGAGAGAATCTTCCAGTCCAGTGATTCTGCGTCAGGGCCGGGTTGATGGGGTTGGACTGGGTGATGCTGTAAGGCGTGAAGGAGACAGGCAGAAGGTCACACACACTTTCACATGCTCACACGCTGTCACACAGACTCACCATCACACACAGGTCACACTCACAAACGTCATGTATGCACACACATGCCTGTGCACTCACACACACATGTGCTCACTCCCATGCAATCACACGCATGTGCTCGTAATCACACATGTCCATACACTCCCACGCGATCACACATGTGCTCATAATCACACACACATGTCCATACACTCCCACACAATCACACACATGTGCTCACAATCACACACATGTCCATACACTCCCACACAATCACACACATGTGCTCGTAATCACACACATGTCCATACACTCTCACACAATCACACACATGTGCTCACAATCACACACATGTCCATACACTCCCACACAATCACACACATGTGCTCACAATCACACACATGTCCATACACTCCCACACAATCACACACATGTGCTCGTAATCACACACATGTCCATATACTCCCACAGAATCACACACATGTGCTCACACTGCACTCACACACTCACATGCATGTGCTCCCCTACGCTCACTCACACACATGTTCACACACACAATCACACAAATCACAATCACATATGCTCAGTCACTCGCATACATGCCCTCACACACTCACATGTGTGTGTTCCCCACACATGCTCTCATACACACATGTTCACACACTTTTCTACACTCACACACAATCACGCACACATGCTCACACAATCACATGCACTCATACGCACTCACATGTGTGCACCACACCCATGCTCACTGTCACACACGTGTTCACACGTGCTCACACACGTGCTCACACACTCTCGGGCATGCTCACAGGAACGCCCACCTGACCTTCCTGTCGTTGGCTGGAGGCCTCTGCCCGTCACCCAGCGGGGGCGGCAGAGCAGGAGCTCAGTGCCAGCGGGGTCTCCTCCTGCGCCCAGGACGGCCCGACGCCGACGCCGACACCGGGAGCAACTTCCGGGAGCTCTGAGACAGCCTAGTGCGTGGAGAGACGCCGAGTGAGCAGAGAGTGGGGGCGGGGGCGGGGGCGGGGCAGGCGGGGGCTGGGGGGGGTGCTCTGGGGCCAGGGGAATGTCTGTCGCTCACTCGAGCCCGGGCTCTGGTGCCAGGGCTGCTCTGCTGAGACTTGGCGCTCGCTCAGCCGTCCAGGCAGCCGGGAGGAGGGCGGGCGCTCGGGTGCTCCCTGGGGTGTGACCCCTGCACCAAACCCCATTCATTGGCTCCCTCAGGGCAGCCCTGCCCCTGGGGCAGTGGGAGTCCCAGTGGGGGCCTCACTTCGGCTCCAAGCGGACGTGGGTTTTCCTCGTTCCTCTTTTCCTAACCAAACACTGAAGGGCGATGGGTATCGGGGCTCAGCTCCCCACCGCCGTGCAGAGGCAACAGCAGGTCAGCCCGGGACTCAGCACAGCGCCAGTGTGGACGGACGTGGAGCAGCTGACCGTCAGACACAGGGCAGC
>NW_026909496.1:0-41200 GCF_033115175.1 Lepus europaeus
GCCGGCCGCTGCCACTGCCGCTAGCTAGCACCTGGGGGCAGTTGGCAGCACCGCCTGGGCAGCCTCCTAGAGCCAGGGGTCTGGCGGGCTCCGGGGGCAAATGGACTACGGAAGCCGAGAGGGGCCCGTCCGCTCCAAAACCCAAAACGCGCTGCGGCCTCCAGGGACACAGGGGACACAAGTGGCTGTGTGGCTTGCAGTGCCCGACCAGAGGGAGGCAGGGAGGGTGGGAGGGAGGCTGGCTGCTGAGGCGCAGCCGCCACCAGCCCTTCGGGGAACTGCCAGCGGAGGCTTGGGCAGTGGGGGCTGCCCTCTCAGACATCCCGTTCCCTGTGGCTGCAGCAGGGCTGCAGGGTCGGGCGCGCCCTCGGGCCTTGGGGGCTTCTTGCCTCTGGGCGGGGCTTCCACGCACAAGGTGGCACCTCATCCCGGCCCAAGGGTGGTGGCGGGCACCCAGGAGGTGCTGGGGGTCGCAGCAGGGTCGTGCCCTGGGCCTTTACAACACTTTTGGTCCGGGAGCATATCGGTCCACCCTCGCGAGGCCCTGCTGGGACAGCCCGTGCCCGAGCTCCGAGCTCATAGCCCTTGGACCGCCCCAGTGGGCTTCAGGAGTGGGTGTGTGCCAGCAGCAGTCCCCCCCCACTCACCCACCCTGCGTCGGCCCCGCCCGACAAGCCCCTAGGGCAGGCAAGGGTTCCCGGAGGGCTCATTTGCAACCCACGGAGGCGCGGGGCAGTCCGTGTGTGCGGCCCGGGGACACCCGCAGGTGTGTGTGCTCCCCCCGTGGCCGGCCGCTGCCACTGCCGCTAGCTAGCACCTGGGGGCAGTTGGCAGCACCGCCTGGGCAGCCTCCTACAGCCAGGGGTCTGGCGGGCTCCGGGGGCAAATGGACTACGGAAGCCGAGAGGGGCCCGTCCGCTCCAAAACCCAAAACGCGCTGCGGCCTCCAGGGACACAGGGGACACAAGTGGCTGTGTGGCTTGCAGTGCCCGACCAGAGGGAGGCAGGGAGGGTGGGAGGGAGGCTGGCTGCTGAGGCGCAGCCGCCACCAGCCCTTCGGGGAACTGCCAGCGGAGGCTTGGGCAGTGGGGGCTGCCCTCTCAGACATCCCGTTCCCTGTGGCTGCAGCAGGGCTGCAGGGTCGGGCGCGCCCTCGGGCCTTGGGGGCTTCTTGCCTCTGGGCGGGGCTTCCACGCACAAGGTGGCACCTCATCCCGGCCCAAGGGTGGTGGCGGGCACCCAGGAGGTGCTGGGGTCGCAGCAGGGTCGTGCCCTGGGCCTTTACAACACTTTTGGTCCGGGAGCATATCGGTCCACCCTCGCGAGGCCCTGCTGGGACAGCCCGTGCCCGAGCTCCGAGCTCATAGCCCTTGGACCGCCCCAGTGGGCTTCAGGAGTGGGTGTGTGCCAGCAGCAGTCCCCCCCCACTCACCCACCCTGCGTCGGCCCCGCCCGACAAGCCCCTAGGGCAGGCAAGGGTTCCCGGAGGGCTCATTTGCAACCCACGGAGGCGCGGGGCAGTCCGTGTGTGCGTCCCGGGGACACCCGCAGGTGTGTGTGCTCCCCCCGTGGCCGGCCGCTGCCACTGCCGCTAGCTAGCACCTGGGGGCAGTTGGCAGCACCGCCTGGGCAGCCTCCTAGAGCCAGGGGTCTGGCGGGCTCCGGGGGCAAATGGACTACGGAAGCCGAGAGGGGCCCGTCTGCTCCAAAACCCAAAACGCGCTGCGGCCTCCAGGGACACAGGGGACACAAGTGGCTGTGTGGCTTGCAGTGCCCGACCAGAGGGAGGCAGGGAGGGTGGGAGGGAGGCTGGCTGCTGAGGCGCAGCCGCCACCAGCCCTTCGGGGAACTGCCAGCGGAGGCTTGGGCAGTGGGGGCTGCCCTCTCAGACATCCCGTTCCCTGTGGCTGCAGCAGGGCTGCAGGGTCGGGCGCGCCCTCGGGCCTTGGGGGCTTCTTGCCTCTGGGCGGGGCTTCCACGCACAAGGTGGCACCTCATCCCGGCCCAAGGGTGGTGGCGGGCACCCAGGAGGTGCTGGGGGTCGCAGCAGGGTCGTGCCCTGGGCCTTTACAACACTTTTGGTCCGGGAGCATATCGGTCCACCCTCGCGAGGCCCTGCTGGGACAGCCCGTGCCCGAGCTCCGAGCTCATAGCCCTTGGACCGCCCCAGTGGGCTTCAGGAGTGGGTGTGTGCCAGCAGCAGTCCCCCCCCACTCACCCACCCTGCGTCGGCCCCGCCCGACAAGCCCCTAGGGCAGGCAAGGGTTCCCGGAGGGCTCATTTGCAACCCACGGAGGCGCGGGGCAGTCCGTGTGTGCGTCCCGGGGACACCCGCAGGTGTGTGTGCTCCCCCCGTGGCCGGCCGCTGCCACTGCCGCTAGCTAGCACCTGGGGGCAGTTGGCAGCACCGCCTGGGCAGCCTCCTAGAGCCAGGGGTCTGGCGGGCTCCGGGGGCAAATGGACTACGGAAGCCGAGAGGGGCCCGTCCGCTCCAAAACCCAAAACGCGCTGCGGCCTCCAGGGACACAGGGGACACAAGTGGCTGTGTGGCTTGCAGTGCCCGACCAGAGGGAGGCAGGGAGGGTGGGAGGGAGGCTGGCTGCTGAGGCGCAGCCGCCACCAGCCCTTCGGGGAACTGCCAGCGGAGGCTTGGGCAGTGGGGGCTGCCCTCTCAGACATCCCGTTCCCTGTGGCTGCAGCAGGGCTGCAGGGTCGGGCGCGCCCTCGGGCCTTGGGGGCTTCTTGCCTCTGGGCGGGGCTTCCACGCACAAGGTGGCACCTCATCCCGGCCCAAGGGTGGTGGCGGGCACCCAGGAGGTGCTGGGGGTCGCAGCAGGGTCGTGCCCTGGGCCTTTACAACACTTTTGGTCCGGGAGCATATCGGTCCACCCTCGCGAGGCCCTGCTGGGACAGCCCGTGCCCGAGCTCCGAGCTCATAGCCCTTGGACCGCCCCAGTGGGCTTCAGGAGTGGGTGTGTGCCAGCAGCAGTCCCCCCCCACTCACCCACCCTGCGTCGGCCCCGCCCGACAAGCCCCTAGGGCAGGCAAGGGTTCCCGGAGGGCTCATTTGCAACCCACGGAGGCGCGGGGCAGTCCGTGTGTGCGGCCCGGGGACACCCGCAGGTGTGTGTGCTCCCCCCGTGGCCGGCCGCTGCCACTGCCGCTAGCTAGCACCTGGGGGCAGTTGGCAGCACCGCCTGGGCAGCCTCCTAGAGCCAGGGGTCTGGCGGGCTCCGGGGGCAAATGGACTACGGAAGCCGAGAGGGGCCCGTCCGCTCCAAAACCCAAAACGCGCTGCGGCCTCCAGGGACACAGGGGACACAAGTGGCTGTGTGGCTTGCAGTGCCCGACCAGAGGGAGGCAGGGAGGGTGGGAGGGAGGCTGGCTGCTGAGGCGCAGCCGCCACCAGCCCTTCGGGGAACTGCCAGCGGAGGCTTGGGCAGTGGGGGCTGCCCTCTCAGACATCCCGTTCCCTGTGGCTGCAGCAGGGCTGCAGGGTCGGGCGCGCCCTCGGGCCTTGGGGGCTTCTTGCCTCTGGGCGGGGCTTCCACGCACAAGGTGGCACCTCATCCCGGCCCAAGGGTGGTGGCGGGCACCCAGGAGGTGCTGGGGGTCGCAGCAGGGTCGTGCCCTGGGCCTTTACAACACTTTTGGTCCGGGAGCATATCGGTCCACCCTCGCGAGGCCCTGCTGGGACAGCCCGTGCCCGAGCTCCGAGCTCATAGCCCTTGGACCGCCCCAGTGGGCTTCAGGAGTGGGTGTGTGCCAGCAGCAGTCCCCCCCCACTCACCCACCCTGCGTCGGCCCCGCCCGACAAGCCCCTAGGGCAGGCAAGGGTTCCCGGAGGGCTCATTTGCAACCCACGGAGGCGCGGGGCAGTCCGTGTGTGCGGCCCGGGGACACCCGCAGGTGTGTGTGCTCCCCCCGTGGCCGGCCGCTGCCACTGCCGCTAGCTAGCACCTGGGGGCAGTTGGCAGCACCGCCTGGGCAGCCTCCTAGAGCCAGGGGTCTGGCGGGCTCCGGGGGCAAATGGACTACGGAAGCCGAGAGGGGCCCGTCCGCTCCAAAACCCAAAACGCGCTGCGGCCTCCAGGGACACAGGGGACACAAGTGGCTGTGTGGCTTGCAGTGCCCGACCAGAGGGAGGCAGGGAGGGTGGGAGGGAGGCTGGCTGCTGAGGCGCAGCCGCCACCAGCCCTTCGGGGAACTGCCAGCGGAGGCTTGGGCAGTGGGGGCTGCCCTCTCAGACATCCCGTTCCCTGTGGCTGCAGCAGGGCTGCAGGGTCGGGCGCGCCCTCGGGCCTTGGGGGCTTCTTGCCTCTGGGCGGGGCTTCCACGCACAAGGTGGCACCTCATCCCGGCCCAAGGGTGGTGGCGGGCACCCAGGAGGTGCTGGGGTCGCAGCAGGGTCGTGCCCTGGGCCTTTACAACACTTTTGGTCCGGGAGCATATCGGTCCACCCTCGCGAGGCCCTGCTGGGACAGCCCGTGCCCGAGCTCCGAGCTCATAGCCCTTGGACCGCCCCAGTGGGCTTCAGGAGTGGGTGTGTGCCAGCAGCAGTCCCCCCCCACTCACCCACCCTGCGTCGGCCCCGCCCGACAAGCCCCTAGGGCAGGCAAGGGTTCCCGGAGGGCTCATTTGCAACCCACGGAGGCGCGGGGCAGTCCGTGTGTGCGGCCCGGGGACACCCGCAGGTGTGTGTGCTCCCCCCGTGGCCGGCCGCTGCCACTGCCGCTAGCTAGCACCTGGGGGCAGTTGGCAGCACCGCCTGGGCAGCCTCCTAGAGCCAGGGGTCTGGCGGGCTCCGGGGGCAAATGGACTACGGAAGCCGAGAGGGGCCCGTCCGCTCCAAAACCCAAAACGCGCTGCGGCCTCCAGGGACACAGGGGACACAAGTGGCTGTGTGGCTTGCAGTGCCCGACCAGAGGGAGGCAGGGAGGGTGGGAGGGAGGCTGGCTGCTGAGGCGCAGCCGCCACCAGCCCTTCGGGGAACTGCCAGCGGAGGCTTGGGCAGTGGGGGCTGCCCTCTCAGACATCCCGTTCCCTGTGGCTGCAGCAGGGCTGCAGGGTCGGGCGCGCCCTCGGGCCTTGGGGGCTTCTTGCCTCTGGGCGGGGCTTCCACGCACAAGGTGGCACCTCATCCCGGCCCAAGGGTGGTGGCGGGCACCCAGGAGGTGCTGGGGGTCGCAGCAGGGTCGTGCCCTGGGCCTTTACAACACTTTTGGTCCGGGAGCATATCGGTCCACCCTCGCGAGGCCCTGCTGGGACAGCCCGTGCCCGAGCTCCGAGCTCATAGCCCTTGGACCGCCCCAGTGGGCTTCAGGAGTGGGTGTGTGCCAGCAGCAGTCCCCCCCCACTCACCCACCCTGCGTCGGCCCCGCCCGACAAGCCCCTAGGGCAGGCAAGGGTTCCCGGAGGGCTCATTTGCAACCCACGGAGGCGCGGGGCAGTCCGTGTGTGCGGCCCGGGGACACCCGCAGGTGTGTGTGCTCCCCCCGTGGCCGGCCGCTGCCACTGCCGCTAGCTAGCACCTGGGGGCAGTTGGCAGCACCGCCTGGGCAGCCTCCTAGAGCCAGGGGTCTGGCGGGCTCCGGGGGCAAATGGACTACGGAAGCCGAGAGGGGCCCGTCCGCTCCAAAACCCAAAACGCGCTGCGGCCTCCAGGGACACAGGGGACACAAGTGGCTGTGTGGCTTGCAGTGCCCGACCAGAGGGAGGCAGGGAGGGTGGGAGGGAGGCTGGCTGCTGAGGCGCAGCCGCCACCAGCCCTTCGGGGAACTGCCAGCGGAGGCTTGGGCAGTGGGGGCTGCCCTCTCAGACATCCCGTTCCCTGTGGCTGCAGCAGGGCTGCAGGGTCGGGCGCGCCCTCGGGCCTTGGGGGCTTCTTGCCTCTGGGCGGGGCTTCCACGCACAAGGTGGCACCTCATCCCGGCCCAAGGGTGGTGGCGGGCACCCAGGAGGTGCTGGGGGTCGCAGGAGAGTCGTGCCCTGGGCCTTTACAACACTTTTGGTCCGGGAGCATATCGGTCCACCCTCGCGAGGCCCTGCTGGGACAGCCCGTGCCCGAGCTCCGAGCTCATAGCCCTTGGACCGCCCCAGTGGGCTTCAGGAGTGGGTGTGTGCCAGCAGCAGTCCCCCCCCACTCACCCACCCTGCGTCGGCCCCGCCCGACAAGCCCCTAGGGCAGGCAAGGGTTCCCGGAGGGCTCATTTGCAACCCACGGAGGCGCGGGGCAGTCCGTGTGTGCGGCCCGGGGACACCCGCAGGTGTGTGTGCTCCCCCCGTGGCCGGCCGCTGCCACTGCCGCTAGCTAGCACCTGGTGGCAGTTGGCAGCACCGCCTGGGCAGCCTCCTAGAGCCAGGGGTCTGGCGGGCTCCGGGGGCAAATGGACTACGGAAGCCGAGAGGGGCCCGTCCGCTCCAAAACCCAAAACGCGCTGCGGCCTCCAGGGACACAGGGGACACAAGTGGCTGTGTGGCTTGCAGTGCCCGACCAGAGGGAGGCAGGGAGGGTGGGAGGGAGGCTGGCTGCTGAGGCGCAGCCGCCACCAGCCCTTCGGGGAACTGCCAGCGGAGGCTTGGGCAGTGGGGGCTGCCCTCTCAGACATCCCGTTCCCTGTGGCTGCAGCAGGGCTGCAGGGTCGGGCGCGCCCTCGGGCCTTGGGGGCTTCTTGCCTCTGGGCGGGGCTTCCACGCACAAGGTGGCACCTCATCCCGGCCCAAGGGTGGTGGCGGGCACCCAGGAGGTGCTGGGGTCGCAGCAGGGTCGTGCCCTGGGCCTTTACAACACTTTTGGTCCGGGAGCATATCGGTCCACCCTCGCGAGGCCCTGCTGGGACAGCCCGTGCCCGAGCTCCGAGCTCATAGCCCTTGGACCGCCCCAGTGGGCTTCAGGAGTGGGTGTGTGCCAGCAGCAGTCCCCCCCCACTCACCCACCCTGCGTCGGCCCCGCCCGACAAGCCCCTAGGGCAGGCAAGGGTTCCCGGAGGGCTCATTTGCAACCCACGGAGGCGCGGGGCAGTCCGTGTGTGCGGCCCGGGGACACCCGCAGGTGTGTGTGCTCCCCCCGTGGCCGGCCGCTGCCACTGCCGCTAGCTAGCACCTGGGGGCAGTTGGCAGCACCGCCTGGGCAGCCTCCTAGAGCCAGGGGTCTGGCGGGCTCCGGGGGCAAATGGACTACGGAAGCCGAGAGGGGCCCGTCCGCTCCAAAACCCAAAACGCGCTGCGGCCTCCAGGGACACAGGGGACACAAGTGGCTGTGTGGCTTGCAGTGCCCGACCAGAGGGAGGCAGGGAGGGTGGGAGGGAGGCTGGCTGCTGAGGCGCAGCCGCCACCAGCCCTTCGGGGAACTGCCAGCGGAGGCTTGGGCAGTGGGGGCTGCCCTCTCAGACATCCCGTTCCCTGTGGCTGCAGCAGGGCTGCAGGGTCGGGCGCGCCCTCGGGCCTTGGGGGCTTCTTGCCTCTGGGCGGGGCTTCCACGCACAAGGTGGCACCTCATCCCGGCCCAAGGGTGGTGGCGGGCACCCAGGAGGTGCTGGGGGTCGCAGGAGAGTCGTGCCCTGGGCCTTGACAACACTTTTGGTCCGGGAGCATATCGGTCCACCCTCGCGAGGCCCTGCTGGGACAGCCCGTGCCCGAGCTCCGAGCTCATAGCCCTTGGACCGCCCCAGTGGGCTTCAGGAGTGGGTGTGTGCCAGCATCAGTCCCCCCCCACTCACCCACCCTGCGTCGGCCCCGCCCGACAAGCCCCTAGGGCAGGCAAGGGTTCCCGGAGGGCTCATTTGCAACCCACGGAGGCGCGGGGCAGTCCGTGTGTGCGGCCCGGGGACACCCGCAGGTGTGTGTGCTCCCCCCGTGGCCGGCCGCTGCCACTGCCGCTAGCTAGCACCTGGGGGCAGTTGGCAGCACCGCCTGGGCAGCCTCCTAGAGCCAGGGGTCTGGCGGGCTCCGGGGGCAAATGGACTACGGAAGCCGAGAGGGGCCCGTCCGCTCCAAAACCCAAAACGCGCTGCGGCCTCCAGGGACACAGGGGACACAAGTGGCTGTGTGGCTTGCAGTGCCCGACCAGAGGGAGGCAGGGTGGGTGGGAGGGAGGCTGGCTGCTGAGGCGCAGCCGCCACCAGCCCTTCGGGGAACTGCCAGCGGAGGCTTGGGCAGTGGGGGCTGCCCTCTCAGACATCCCGTTCCCTGTGGCTGCAGCAGGGCTGCAGGGTCGGGCGCGCCCTCGGGCCTTGGGGGCTTCTTGCCTCTGGGCGGGGCTTCCACACACAAGGTGGCACCTCATCCCGGCCCAAGGGTGGTGGCGGGCACCCAGGAGGTGCTGGGGGTTGCAGCAGGGTCGTGCCCTGGGCCTTTACAACACTTTTGGTCCGGGAGCATATCGGTCCACCCTCGCGAGGCCCTGCTGGGACAGCCCGTGCCCGAGCTCCGAGCTCATAGCCCTTGGACCGCCCCAGTGGGCTTCAGGAGTGGGTGTGTGCCAGCAGCAGTCCCCCCCACTCACCCACCCTGCGTCGGCCCCGCCCGACAAGCCCCTAGGGCAGGCAAGGGTTCCCGGGGGGCTCATTTGCAACCCACGGAGGCGCGGGGCAGTCCGTGTGTGCGGCCCGGGGACACCCGCAGGTGTGTGTGCTCCCCCCGTGGCCGGCCGCTGCCACTGCCGCTAGCTAGCACCTGGGGGCAGTTGGCAGCACCGCCTGGGCAGCCTCCTAGAGCCAGGGGTCTGGCGGGCTCCGGGGGCAAATGGACTACGGAAGCTGAGAGGGGCCCGTCCGCTCCAAAACCCAAAACGCGCTGCGGCCTCCAGGGACACAGGGGACACAAGTGGCTGTGTGGCTTTCAGTGCCGGACCAGAGGGAGGCAGGGAGGGTGGGAGGGAGGCTGGCTGCTGAGGCGCAGCCGCCACCAGCCCTTCGGGGAACTGCCAGCGGAGGCTTGGGCAGTGGGGGCTGCCCTCTCAGACATCCCGTTCCCTGTGGCTGCAGCAGGGCTGCAGGGTCGAGCGCGCCCTCGGGCCTTGGGGGATTCTTGCCTCTGGGCGGCGCTTCCACGCACAAGGTGGCACCTCATCCCGGCCCAAGGGTGGTGGCGGGAACCCAGGAGGTGCTGGGGGTCGCAGCAGGGTCGTGCCCTGGGCCTTTACAACACTTTTGGTCCGGGAGCATATCGGTCCACCCTCGCGAGGCCCTGCTGGGACAGCCCGTGCCCGAGCTCCGAGCTCATAGCCCTTGGACCATCCCAGTGGGCTTCAGGAGTGGGTGTGTGCCAGCAGCAGTCCCCCCCCCACTCACCCACCCTGCGTCGGCCCCGCCCGACAAGCCCCTAGGGCAGGCAAGGGTTCCCGGAGGGCTCATTTGCAACCCACGGAGGCGCGGGGCAGTCCGTGTGTGCGGCCCGGGGACACCCGCAGGTGTGTGTGCTCCCCCCGTGGCCGGCCGCTGCCACTGCCACTAGCTAGCACCTGGGGGCAGTTGGCAACACCGCCTGGGCAGCCTCCTACAGCCAGGGGTCTGGCGGGCTCCGGGGGCAAATGGACTACGGAAGCCGAGAGGGGCCCGTCCGCTCCAAAACCCAAAACGCGCTGCGGCCTCCAGGGACACAGGGGACACAAGTGGCTGTGTGGCTTGCAGTGCCCGACCAGAGGGAGGCAGGGAGGGTGGGAGGGAGGCTGGCTGCTGAGGCGCAGCCGCCACCAGCCCTTCGGGGAACTGCCAGCGGAGGCTTGGGCAGTGGGGGCTGCCCTCTCAGACATCCCGTTCCCTGTGGCTGCAGCAGGGCTGCAGGGTCGGGCGCGCCCTCGGGCCTTGGGGGCTTCTTGCCTCAGGGCGGGGCTTCCACGCACAAGGTGGCACCTCATCCCGGCCCAAGGGTGGTGGCGGGCACCCAGGAGGTGCTGGGGGTCGCAGCAGGGTCGGTCCCTGTGCGTCACCAGCGCCTGACAAGCCCCTAGGGCAGGCAAGGGTTCCCGGAGGGCTCATTTGCAACCCACGGAGGCGCGGGGCAGTCCGTGTGTGCGGCCCGGGGACACCCGCAGGTGTGTGTGCTCCCCCCGTGGCCGGCCGCTGCCACTGCCGCTAGTTAGCACCTGGGGGCAGTTGGTAGCACCGCCTGGGCAGCCTCCTAGAGCCAGGGGTCTGGCGGGCTCCGGGGGCAAATGGACTACGGAAGCCGAGAGGGGCCCGTCCGCTCCAAAACCCAAAACGCGCTGCGGCCTCCAGGGACACAGGGGACACAAGTGGCTGTGTGGCTTGCAGTGCCCGACCAGAGGGAGGCAGGGAGGGTGGGAGGGAGGCTGGCTGCTGAGGCGCAGCCGCCACCAGCCCTTCGGGGAACTGCCAGCGGAGGCTTGGGCAGTGGGGGCTGCCCTCTCAGACATCCCGTTCCCTGTGGCTGCAGCAGGGCTGCAGGGTCGGGCGCGCCCTCGGGCCTTGGGGGCTTCTTGCCTCTGGGCGGGGCTTCCACGCACAAGGTGGCACCTCATCCCGGCCCAAGGGTGGTGGCGGGCACCCAGGAGGTGCTGGGGGTCGCAGGAGAGTCGTGCCCTGGGCCTTTACAACACTTTTGGTCCGGGAGCATATCGGTCCACCCTCGCGAGGCCCTGCTGGGACAGCCCGTGCCCGAGCTCCGAGCTCATAGCCCTTGGACCGCCCCAGTGGGCTTCAGGAGTGGGTGTGTGCCAGCAGCAGTCCCCCCCCACTCACCCACCCTGCGTCGGCCCCGCCCGACAAGCCCCTAGGGCAGGCAAGGGTTCCCGGAGGGCTCATTTGCAACCCACGGAGGCGCGGGGCAGTCCGTGTGTGCGGCCCGGGGACACCCGCAGGTGTGTGTGCTCCCCCCATGGCCGGCTGCTGCCACTGCCGCTAGCTAGCACCTGGGGGCAGTTGGCAGCACCGCCTGGGCAGCCTCCTAGAGCCAGGGGTCTGGCGGGCTCCGGGGGCAAATGGACTACGGAAGCCGAGAGGGGCCCGTCCGCTCCAAAACCCAAAACGCGCTGCGGCCTCCAGGGACACAGGGGACACAAGTGGCTGTGTGGCTTGCAGTGCCCGACCAGAGGGAGGCAGGGAGGGTGGGAGGGAGGCTGGCTGCTGAGGCGCAGCCGCCACCAGCCCTTCGGGGAACTGCCAGCGGAGGCTTGGGCAGTGGGGGCTGCCCTCTCAGACATCCCGTTCCCTGTGGCTGCAGCAGGGCTGCAGGGTCGAGCGCGCCCTCGGGCCTTGGGGGCTTCTTGCCTCTGGGCGGGGCTTCCACGCACAAGGTGGCACCTCATCCCGGCCCAAGGGTGGTGGCGGTAACCCAGGAGGTGCTGGGGGTCGCAGCAGGGTCGGTCCCTGTGCGTCGGCAGCGCCTGACAAGCCCCTAGGGCAGGCAAGGGTTCCCGGAGGGCTCATTTGCAACCCACGGAGGCACGGGGCAGTCCGTGTGTGCGGCCCGGGGACACCCGCAGGTGTGTGTGCTCCCCCGGTGGCCGGCCGCTGCCACTGCCGCTAGCTAGCACCTGGGGGCAGTTGGCAGCACCGCCTGGGCAGCCTCCTACAGCCAGGGGTCTGGCGGGCTCCGGGGGCAAATGGACTACGGAAGCCGAGAGGGGCCCGTCCGCTCCAAAACCCAAAACGCGCTGCGGCCTCCAGGGACACAGGGGACACAAGTGGCTGTGTGGCTTGCAGTGCCCGACCAGAGGGAGGCAGGGAGGGTGGGAGGGAGGCTGGCTGCTGAGGCGCAGCTGCCACCAGCCCTTCGGGGAACTGCCAGCGGAGGCTTGGGCAGTGGGGGCTGCCCTCTCAGACATCCCGTTCCCTGTGGCTGCAGCAGGGCTGCAGGGTCGGGCGCGCCCTCGGGCCTTGGGGGCTTCTTGCCTCTGGGCGGGGCTTCCACACACAAGGTGGCACCTCATCCCGGCCCAAGGGTGGTGGCGGGCACCCAGGAGGTGCTGGGGGTTGCAGCAGGGTCGTGCCCTGGGCCTTTACAACACTTTTGGTCCGGGAGCATATCGGTCCACCCTCGCGAGGCCCTGCTGGGACAGCCCGTGCCCGAGCTCCGAGCTCATAGCCCTTGGACCGCCCCAGTGGGCTTCAGGAGTGGGTGTGTGCCAGCAGCAGTCCCCCCCCACTCACCCACCCTGCGTCGGCCCCGCCCGACAAGCCCCTAGGGCAGGCAAGGGTTCCCGGAGGGCTCATTTGCAACCCACGGAGGCGCGGGGCAGTCCGTGTGTGCGGCCCGGGGACACCCGCAGGTGTGTGTGCTCCCCCCGTGGCCGGCCGCTGCCACTGCCGCTAGCTAGCACCTGGGGGCAGTTGGCAGCACCGCCTGGGCAGCCTCCTACAGCCAGGGGTCTGGCGGGCTCCGGGGGCAAATGGACTACGGAAGCTGAGAGGGGCCCGTCCGTTCCAAAACCCAAAACGCGCTGCGGCCTCCAGGGACACAGGGGACACAAGTGGCTGTGTGGCTTGCAGTGCCCGACCAGAGGGAGGCAGGGAGGGTGGGAGGGAGGCTGGCTGCTGAGGCGCAGCCGCCACCAGCCCTTCGGGGAACTGCCAGCGGAGGCTTGGGCAGTGGGGGCTGCCCTCTCAGACATCCCGTTCCCTGTGGCTGCAGCAGGGCTGCAGGGTCGAGCGCGCCCTCGGGCCTTGGGGGATTCTTGCCTCTGGGCGGCGCTTCCACGCACAAGGTGGCACCTCATCCCGGCCCAAGGGTGGTGGCGGGAACCCAGGAGGTGCTGGGGGTCGCAGCAGGGTCGTGCCCTGGGCCTTTACAACACTTTTGGTCCGGGAGCATATCGGTCCACCCTCGCGAGGCCCTGCTGGGACAGCCCGTGCCCGAGCTCCGAGCTCATAGCCCTTGGACCATCCCAGTGGGCTTCAGGAGTGGGTGTGTGCCAGCAGCAGTCCCCCCCCACTCACCCACCCTGCGTCGGCCCCGCCCGACAAGCCCCTAGGGCAGGCAAGGGTTCCCGGAGGGCTCATTTGCAACCCACGGAGGCGCGGGGCAGTCCGTGTGTGCGGCCCGGGGACACCCGCAGGTGTGTGTGCTCCCCCCGTGGCCGGCCGCTGCCACTGCCACTAGCTAGCACCTGGGGGCAGTTGGCAACACCGCCTGGGCAGCCTCCTACAGCCAGGGGTCTGGCGGGCTCCGGGGGCAAATGGACTACGGAAGCCGAGAGGGGCCCGTCCGCTCCAAAACCCAAAACGCGCTGCGGCCTCCAGGGACACAGGGGACACAAGTGGCTGTGTGGCTTGCAGTGCCCGACCAGAGGGAGGCAGGGAGGGTGGGAGGGAGGCTGGCTGCTGAGGCGCAGCCGCCACCAGCCCTTCGGGGAACTGCCAGCGGAGGCTTGGGCAGTGGGGGCTGCCCTCTCAGACATCCCGTTCCCTGTGGCTGCAGCAGGGCTGCAGGGTCGGGCGCGCCCTCGGGCCTTGGGGGCTTCTTGCCTCAGGGCGGGGCTTCCACGCACAAGGTGGCACCTCATCCCGGGCCAAGGGTGGTGGCGGGCACCCAGGAGGTGCTGGGGGTCGCAGCAGGGTCGGTCCCTGTGCGTCAGCAGCGCCTGACAAGCCCCTAGGGCAGGCAAGGGTTCCCGGAGGGCTCATTTGCAACCCACGGAGGCGCGGGGCAGTCCGTGTGTGCGGCCCGGGGACACCCGCAGGTGTGTGTGCTCCCCCCGTGGCCGGCCGCTGCCACTGCCGCTAGCTAGCACCTGGGGGCAGTTGGCAGCACCGCCTGGGCAGCCTCCTAGAGCCAGGGGTCTGGCGGGCTCCGGGGGCAAATGGACTACGGAAGCCGAGAGGGGCCCGTCCGCTCCAAAACCCAAAACGCGCTGCGGCCTCCAGGGACACAGGGGACACAAGTGGCTGTGTGGCTTGCAGTGCCCGACCAGAGGGAGGCAGGGAGGGTGGGAGGGAGGCTGGCTGCTGAGGCGCAGCCGCCACCAGCCCTTCGGGGAACTGCCAGCGGAGGCTTGGGCAGTGGGGGCTGCCCTCTCAGACATCCCGTTCCCTGTGGCTGCAGCAGGGCTGCAGGGTCGGGCGCGCCCTCGGGCCTTGGGGGCTTCTTGCCTCTGGGCGGGGCTTCCACGCACAAGGTGGCACCTCATCCCGGCCCAAGGGTGGTGGCGGGCACCCAGGAGGTGCTGGGGGTCGCAGCAGGGTCGTGCCCTGGGCCTTTACAACACTTTTGGTCCGGGAGCATATCGGTCCACCCTCGCGAGGCCCTGCTGGGACAGCCCGTGCCCGAGCTCCGAGCTCATAGCCCTTGGACCGCCCCAGTGGGCTTCAGGAGTGGGTGTGTGCCAGCAGCAGTCCCCCCCCACTCACCCACCCTGCGTCGGCCCCGCCCGACAAGCCCCTAGGGCAGGCAAGGGTTCCCGGAGGGCTCATTTGCAACCCACGGAGGCGCGGGGCAGTCCGTGTGTGCGGCCCGGGGACACCCGCAGGTGTGTGTGCTCCCCCCGTGGCCGGCCGCTGCCACTGCCGCTAGCTAGCACCTGGGGGCAGTTGGCAGCACCGCCTGGGCAGCCTCCTACAGCCAGGGGTCTGGCGGGCTCCGGGGGCAAATGGACTACGGAAGCCGAGAGGGGCCCGTCCGCTCCAAAACCCAAAACGCGCTGCGGCCTCCAGGGACACAGGGGACACAAGTGGCTGTGTGGCTTGCAGTGCCCGACCAGAGGGAGGCAGGGAGGGTGGGAGGGAGGCTGGCTGCTGAGGCGCAGCTGCCACCAGCCCTTCGGGGAACTGCCAGCGGAGGCTTGGGCAGTGGGGGCTGCCCTCTCAGACATCCCGTTCCCTGTGGCTGCAGCAGGGCTGCAGGGTCGGGCGCGCCCTCGGGCCTTGGGGGCTTCTTGCCTCTGGGCGGGGCTTCCACGCACAAGGTGGCACCTCATCCCGGCCCAAGGGTGGTGGCGGGCACCCAGGAGGTGCTGGGGGTTGCAGCAGGGTCGTGCCCTGGGCCTTTACAACACTTTTGGTCCGGGAGCATATCGGTCCACCCTCGCGAGGCCCTGCTGGGACAGCCCGTGCCCGAGCTCCGAGCTCATAGCCCTTGGACCGCCCCAGTGGGCTTCAGGAGTGGGTGTGTGCCAGCAGCAGTCCCCCCCCACTCACCCACCCTGCGTCGGCCCCGCCCGACAAGCCCCTAGGGCAGGCAAGGGTTCCCGGAGGGCTCATTTGCAACCCACGGAGGCGCGGGGCAGTCCGTGTGTGCGGCCCGGGGACACCCGCAGGTGTGTGTGCTCCCCCCGTGGCCGGCCGCTGCCACTGCCGCTAGCTAGCACCTGGGGGCAGTTGGCAGCACCGCCTGGGCAGCCTCCTACAGCCAGGGGTCTGGCGGGCTCCGGGGGCAAATGGACTACGGAAGCTGAGAGGGGCCCGTCCGCTCCAAAACCCAAAACGCGCTGCGGCCTCCAGGGACACAGGGGACACAAGTGGCTGTGTGGCTTGCAGTGCCCGACCAGAGGGAGGCAGGGAGGGTGGGAGGGAGGCTGGCTGCTGAGGCGCAGCCGCCACCAGCCCTTCGGGGAACTGCCAGCGGAGGCTTGGGCAGTGGGGGCTGCCCTCTCAGACATCCCGTTCCCTGTGGCTGCAGCAGGGCTGCAGGGTCGGGCGCGCCCTCGGGCCTTGGGGGCTTCTTGCCTCTGGGCGGGGCTTCCACGCACAAGGTGGCACCTCATCCCGGCCCAAGGGTGGTGGCGGGCACCCAGGAGGTGCTGGGGGTCGCAGCAGGGTCGTGCCCTGGGCCTTTACAACACTTTTGGTCCGGGAGCATATCGGTCCACCCTCGCGAGGCCCTGCTGGGACAGCCCGTGCCCGAGCTCCGAGCTCATAGCCCTTGGACCGCCCCAGTGGGCTTCAGGAGTGGGTGTGTGCCAGCAGCAGTCCCCCCCCACTCACCCACCCTGCGTCGGCCCCGCCCGACAAGCCCCTAGGGCAGGCAAGGGTTCCCGGAGGGCTCATTTGCAACCCACGGAGGCGCGGGGCAGTCCGTGTGTGCGGCCCGGGGACACCCGCAGGTGTGTGTGCTCCCCCCGTGGCCGGCCGCTGCCACTGCCGCTAGCTAGCACCTGGGGGCAGTTGGCAGCACCGCCTGGGCAGCCTCCTAGAGCCAGGGGTCTGGCGGGCTCCGGGGGCAAATGGACTACGGAAGCCGAGAGGGGCCCGTCCGCTCCAAAACCCAAAACGCGCTGCGGCCTCCAGGGACACAGGGGACACAAGTGGCTGTGTGGCTTGCAGTGCCCGACCAGAGGGAGGCAGGGAGGGTGGGAGGGAGGCTGGCTGCTGAGGCGCAGCCACCACCAGCCCTTCGGGGAACTGCCAGCGGAGGCTTGGGCAGTGGGGGCTGCCCTCTCAGACATCCCGTTCCCTGTGGCTGCAGCAGGGCTGCAGGGTCGGGCGCGCCCTCGGGCCTTGGGGGCTTCTTGCCTCTGGGCGGGGCTTCCACGCACAAGGTGGCACCTCATCCCGGCCCAAGGCTGGTGGCGGGCACCCAGGAGGTGCTGGGGTCGCAGCAGGGTCGTGCCCTGGGCCTTTACAACACTTTTGGTCCGGGAGCATATCGGTCCACCCTCGCGAGGCCCTGCTGGGACAGCCCGTGCCCGAGCTCCGAGCTCATAGCCCTTGGACCGCCCCAGTGGGCTTCAGGAGTGGGTGTGTGCCAGCAGCAGTCCCCCCCCACTCACCCACCCTGCGTCGGCCCCGCCCGACAAGCCCCTAGGGCAGGCAAGGGTTCCCGGAGGGCTCATTTGCAACCCACGGAGGCGCGGGGCAGTCCGTGTGTGCGGCCCGGGGACACCCGCAGGTGTGTGTGCTCCCCCCGTGGCCGGCCGCTGCCACTGCCGCTAGCTAGCACCTGGGGGCAGTTGGCAGCACCGCCTGGGCAGCCTCCTAGAGCCAGGGGTCTGGCGGGCTCCGGGGGCAAATGGACTACGGAAGCCGAGAGGGGCCCGTCCGCTCCAAAACCCAAAACGCGCTGCGGCCTCCAGGGACACAGGGGACACAAGTGGCTGTGTGGCTTGCAGTGCCCGACCAGAGGGAGGCAGGGAGGGTGGGAGGGAGGCTGGCTGCTGAGGCGCAGCCGCCACCAGCCCTTCGGGGAACTGCCAGCGGAGGCTTGGGCAGTGGGGGCTGCCCTCTCAGACATCCCGTTCCCTGTGGCTGCAGCAGGGCTGCAGGGTCGGGCGCGCCCTCGGGCCTTGGGGGCTTCTTGCCTCTGGGCGGGGCTTCCACGCACAAGGTGGCACCTCATCCCGGCCCAAGGGTGGTGGCGGGCACCCAGGAGGTGCTGGGGTCGCAGCAGGGTCGTGCCCTGGGCCTTTACAACACTTTTGGTCCGGGAGCATATCGGTCCACCCTCGCGAGGCCCTGCTGGGACAGCCCGTGCCCGAGCTCCGAGCTCATAGCCCTTGGACCGCCCCAGTGGGCTTCAGGAGTGGGTGTGTGCCAGCAGCAGTCCCCCCCCACTCACCCACCCTGCGTCGGCCCCGCCCGACAAGCCCCTAGGGCAGGCAAGGGTTCCCGGAGGGCTCATTTGCAACCCACGGAGGCGCGGGGCAGTCCGTGTGTGCGGCCCGGGGACACCCGCAGGTGTGTGTGCTCCCCCCATGGCCGGCTGCTGCCACTGCCGCTAGCTAGCACCTGGGGGCAGTTGGCAGCACCGCCTGGGCAGCCTCCTAGAGCCAGGGGTCTGGCGGGCTCCGGGGGCAAATGGACTACGGAAGCCGAGAGGGGCCCGTCCGCTCCAAAACCCAAAACGCGCTGCGGCCTCCAGGGACACAGGGGACACAAGTGGCTGTGTGGCTTGCAGTGCCCGACCAGAGGGAGGCAGGGAGGGTGGGAGGGAGGCTGGCTGCTGAGGCGCAGCCGCCACCAGCCCTTCGGGGAACTGCCAGCGGAGGCTTGGGCAGTGGGGGCTGCCCTCTCAGACATCCCGTTCCCTGTGGCTGCAGCAGGGCTGCAGGGTCGAGCGCGCCCTCGGGCCTTGGGGGCTTCTTGCCTCTGGGCGGGGCTTCCACGCACAAGGTGGCACCTCATCCCGGCCCAAGGGTGGTGGCGGTAACCCAGGAGGTGCTGGGGGTCGCAGCAGGGTCGGTCCCTGTGCGTCGGCAGCGCCTGACAAGCCCCTAGGGCAGGCAAGGGTTCCCGGAGGGCTCATTTGCAACCCACGGAGGCACGGGGCAGTCCGTGTGTGCGGCCCGGGGACACCCGCAGGTGTGTGTGCTCCCCCGGTGGCCGGCCGCTGCCACTGCCGCTAGCTAGCACCTGGGGGCAGTTGGCAGCACCGCCTGGGCAGCCTCCTACAGCCAGGGGTCTGGCGGGCTCCGGGGGCAAATGGACTACGGAAGCCGAGAGGGGCCCGTCCGCTCCAAAACCCAAAACGCGCTGCGGCCTCCAGGGACACAGGGGACACAAGTGGCTGTGTGGCTTGCAGTGCCCGACCAGAGGGAGGCAGGGAGGGTGGGAGGGAGGCTGGCTGCTGAGGCGCAGCTGCCACCAGCCCTTCGGGGAACTGCCAGCGGAGGCTTGGGCAGTGGGGGCTGCCCTCTCAGACATCCCGTTCCCTGTGGCTGCAGCAGGGCTGCAGGGTCGGGCGCGCCCTCGGGCCTTGGGGGCTTCTTGCCTCTGGGCGGGGCTTCCACACACAAGGTGGCACCTCATCCCGGCCCAAGGGTGGTGGCGGGCACCCAGGAGGTGCTGGGGGTTGCAGCAGGGTCGTGCCCTGGGCCTTTACAACACTTTTGGTCCGGGAGCATATCGGTCCACCCTCGCGAGGCCCTGCTGGGACAGCCCGTGCCCGAGCTCCGAGCTCATAGCCCTTGGACCGCCCCAGTGGGCTTCAGGAGTGGGTGTGTGCCAGCAGCAGTCCCCCCCCACTCACCCACCCTGCGTCGGCCCCGCCCGACAAGCCCCTAGGGCAGGCAAGGGTTCCCGGAGGGCTCATTTGCAACCCACGGAGGCGCGGGGCAGTCCGTGTGTGCGGCCCGGGGACACCCGCAGGTGTGTGTGCTCCCCCCGTGGCCGGCCGCTGCCACTGCCGCTAGCTAGCACCTGGGGGCAGTTGGCAGCACCGCCTGGGCAGCCTCCTACAGCCAGGGGTCTGGCGGGCTCCGGGGGCAAATGGACTACGGAAGCTGAGAGGGGCCCGTCCGTTCCAAAACCCAAAACGCGCTGCGGCCTCCAGGGACACAGGGGACACAAGTGGCTGTGTGGCTTGCAGTGCCCGACCAGAGGGAGGCAGGGAGGGTGGGAGGGAGGCTGGCTGCTGAGGCGCAGCCGCCACCAGCCCTTCGGGGAACTGCCAGCGGAGGCTTGGGCAGTGGGGGCTGCCCTCTCAGACATCCCGTTCCCTGTGGCTGCAGCAGGGCTGCAGGGTCGAGCGCGCCCTCGGGCCTTGGGGGATTCTTGCCTCTGGGCGGCGCTTCCACGCACAAGGTGGCACCTCATCCCGGCCCAAGGGTGGTGGCGGGAACCCAGGAGGTGCTGGGGGTCGCAGCAGGGTCGTGCCCTGGGCCTTTACAACACTTTTGGTCCGGGAGCATATCGGTCCACCCTCGCGAGGCCCTGCTGGGACAGCCCGTGCCCGAGCTCCGAGCTCATAGCCCTTGGACCATCCCAGTGGGCTTCAGGAGTGGGTGTGTGCCAGCAGCAGTCCCCCCCCACTCACCCACCCTGCGTCGGCCCCGCCCGACAAGCCCCTAGGGCAGGCAAGGGTTCCCGGAGGGCTCATTTGCAACCCACGGAGGCGCGGGGCAGTCCGTGTGTGCGGCCCGGGGACACCCGCAGGTGTGTGTGCTCCCCCCGTGGCCGGCCGCTGCCACTGCCACTAGCTAGCACCTGGGGGCAGTTGGCAACACCGCCTGGGCAGCCTCCTACAGCCAGGGGTCTGGCGGGCTCCGGGGGCAAATGGACTACGGAAGCCGAGAGGGGCCCGTCCGCTCCAAAACCCAAAACGCGCTGCGGCCTCCAGGGACACAGGGGACACAAGTGGCTGTGTGGCTTGCAGTGCCCGACCAGAGGGAGGCAGGGAGGGTGGGAGGGAGGCTGGCTGCTGAGGCGCAGCCGCCACCAGCCCTTCGGGGAACTGCCAGCGGAGGCTTGGGCAGTGGGGGCTGCCCTCTCAGACATCCCGTTCCCTGTGGCTGCAGCAGGGCTGCAGGGTCGGGCGCGCCCTCGGGCCTTGGGGGCTTCTTGCCTCAGGGCGGGGCTTCCACGCACAAGGTGGCACCTCATCCCGGGCCAAGGGTGGTGGCGGGCACCCAGGAGGTGCTGGGGGTCGCAGCAGGGTCGGTCCCTGTGCGTCAGCAGCGCCTGACAAGCCCCTAGGGCAGGCAAGGGTTCCCGGAGGGCTCATTTGCAACCCACGGAGGCGCGGGGCAGTCCGTGTGTGCGGCCCGGGGACACCCGCAGGTGTGTGTGCTCCCCCCGTGGCCGGCCGCTGCCACTGCCGCTAGCTAGCACCTGGGGGCAGTTGGCAGCACCGCCTGGGCAGCCTCCTAGAGCCAGGGGTCTGGCGGGCTCCGGGGGCAAATGGACTACGGAAGCCGAGAGGGGCCCGTCCGCTCCAAAACCCAAAACGCGCTGCGGCCTCCAGGGACACAGGGGACACAAGTGGCTGTGTGGCTTGCAGTGCCCGACCAGAGGGAGGCAGGGAGGGTGGGAGGGAGGCTGGCTGCTGAGGCGCAGCCGCCACCAGCCCTTCGGGGAACTGCCAGCGGAGGCTTGGGCAGTGGGGGCTGCCCTCTCAGACATCCCGTTCCCTGTGGCTGCAGCAGGGCTGCAGGGTCGGGCGCGCCCTCGGGCCTTGGGGGCTTCTTGCCTCTGGGCGGGGCTTCCACGCACAAGGTGGCACCTCATCCCGGCCCAAGGGTGGTGGCGGGCACCCAGGAGGTGCTGGGGGTCGCAGCAGGGTCGTGCCCTGGGCCTTTACAACACTTTTGGTCCGGGAGCATATCGGTCCACCCTCGCGAGGCCCTGCTGGGACAGCCCGTGCCCGAGCTCCGAGCTCATAGCCCTTGGACCGCCCCAGTGGGCTTCAGGAGTGGGTGTGTGCCAGCAGCAGTCCCCCCCCACTCACCCACCCTGCGTCGGCCCCGCCCGACAAGCCCCTAGGGCAGGCAAGGGTTCCCGGAGGGCTCATTTGCAACCCACGGAGGCGCGGGGCAGTCCGTGTGTGCGGCCCGGGGACACCCGCAGGTGTGTGTGCTCCCCCCGTGGCCGGCCGCTGCCACTGCCGCTAGCTAGCACCTGGGGGCAGTTGGCAGCACCGCCTGGGCAGCCTCCTACAGCCAGGGGTCTGGCGGGCTCCGGGGGCAAATGGACTACGGAAGCCGAGAGGGGCCCGTCCGCTCCAAAACCCAAAACGCGCTGCGGCCTCCAGGGACACAGGGGACACAAGTGGCTGTGTGGCTTGCAGTGCCCGACCAGAGGGAGGCAGGGAGGGTGGGAGGGAGGCTGGCTGCTGAGGCGCAGCTGCCACCAGCCCTTCGGGGAACTGCCAGCGGAGGCTTGGGCAGTGGGGGCTGCCCTCTCAGACATCCCGTTCCCTGTGGCTGCAGCAGGGCTGCAGGGTCGGGCGCGCCCTCGGGCCTTGGGGGCTTCTTGCCTCTGGGCGGGGCTTCCACGCACAAGGTGGCACCTCATCCCGGCCCAAGGGTGGTGGCGGGCACCCAGGAGGTGCTGGGGGTTGCAGCAGGGTCGTGCCCTGGGCCTTTACAACACTTTTGGTCCGGGAGCATATCGGTCCACCCTCGCGAGGCCCTGCTGGGACAGCCCGTGCCCGAGCTCCGAGCTCATAGCCCTTGGACCGCCCCAGTGGGCTTCAGGAGTGGGTGTGTGCCAGCAGCAGTCCCCCCCCACTCACCCACCCTGCGTCGGCCCCGCCCGACAAGCCCCTAGGGCAGGCAAGGGTTCCCGGAGGGCTCATTTGCAACCCACGGAGGCGCGGGGCAGTCCGTGTGTGCGGCCCGGGGACACCCGCAGGTGTGTGTGCTCCCCCCGTGGCCGGCCGCTGCCACTGCCGCTAGCTAGCACCTGGGGGCAGTTGGCAGCACCGCCTGGGCAGCCTCCTACAGCCAGGGGTCTGGCGGGCTCCGGGGGCAAATGGACTACGGAAGCTGAGAGGGGCCCGTCCGCTCCAAAACCCAAAACGCGCTGCGGCCTCCAGGGACACAGGGGACACAAGTGGCTGTGTGGCTTGCAGTGCCCGACCAGAGGGAGGCAGGGAGGGTGGGAGGGAGGCTGGCTGCTGAGGCGCAGCCGCCACCAGCCCTTCGGGGAACTGCCAGCGGAGGCTTGGGCAGTGGGGGCTGCCCTCTCAGACATCCCGTTCCCTGTGGCTGCAGCAGGGCTGCAGGGTCGGGCGCGCCCTCGGGCCTTGGGGGCTTCTTGCCTCTGGGCGGGGCTTCCACGCACAAGGTGGCACCTCATCCCGGCCCAAGGGTGGTGGCGGGCACCCAGGAGGTGCTGGGGGTCGCAGCAGGGTCGTGCCCTGGGCCTTTACAACACTTTTGGTCCGGGAGCATATCGGTCCACCCTCGCGAGGCCCTGCTGGGACAGCCCGTGCCCGAGCTCCGAGCTCATAGCCCTTGGACCGCCCCAGTGGGCTTCAGGAGTGGGTGTGTGCCAGCAGCAGTCCCCCCCCACTCACCCACCCTGCGTCGGCCCCGCCCGACAAGCCCCTAGGGCAGGCAAGGGTTCCCGGAGGGCTCATTTGCAACCCACGGAGGCGCGGGGCAGTCCGTGTGTGCGGCCCGGGGACACCCGCAGGTGTGTGTGCTCCCCCCGTGGCCGGCCGCTGCCACTGCCGCTAGCTAGCACCTGGGGGCAGTTGGCAGCACCGCCTGGGCAGCCTCCTAGAGCCAGGGGTCTGGCGGGCTCCGGGGGCAAATGGACTACGGAAGCCGAGAGGGGCCCGTCCGCTCCAAAACCCAAAACGCGCTGCGGCCTCCAGGGACACAGGGGACACAAGTGGCTGTGTGGCTTGCAGTGCCCGACCAGAGGGAGGCAGGGAGGGTGGGAGGGAGGCTGGCTGCTGAGGCGCAGCCACCACCAGCCCTTCGGGGAACTGCCAGCGGAGGCTTGGGCAGTGGGGGCTGCCCTCTCAGACATCCCGTTCCCTGTGGCTGCAGCAGGGCTGCAGGGTCGGGCGCGCCCTCGGGCCTTGGGGGCTTCTTGCCTCTGGGCGGGGCTTCCACGCACAAGGTGGCACCTCATCCCGGCCCAAGGCTGGTGGCGGGCACCCAGGAGGTGCTGGGGTCGCAGCAGGGTCGTGCCCTGGGCCTTTACAACACTTTTGGTCCGGGAGCATATCGGTCCACCCTCGCGAGGCCCTGCTGGGACAGCCCGTGCCCGAGCTCCGAGCTCATAGCCCTTGGACCGCCCCAGTGGGCTTCAGGAGTGGGTGTGTGCCAGCAGCAGTCCCCCCCCACTCACCCACCCTGCGTCGGCCCCGCCCGACAAGCCCCTAGGGCAGGCAAGGGTTCCCGGAGGGCTCATTTGCAACCCACGGAGGCGCGGGGCAGTCCGTGTGTGCGGCCCGGGGACACCCGCAGGTGTGTGTGCTCCCCCCGTGGCCGGCCGCTGCCACTGCCGCTAGCTAGCACCTGGGGGCAGTTGGCAGCACCGCCTGGGCAGCCTCCTAGAGCCAGGGGTCTGGCGGGCTCCGGGGGCAAATGGACTACGGAAGCCGAGAGGGGCCCGTCCGCTCCAAAACCCAAAACGCGCTGCGGCCTCCAGGGACACAGGGGACACAAGTGGCTGTGTGGCTTGCAGTGCCCGACCAGAGGGAGGCAGGGAGGGTGGGAGGGAGGCTGGCTGCTGAGGCGCAGCCGCCACCAGCCCTTCGGGGAACTGCCAGCGGAGGCTTGGGCAGTGGGGGCTGCCCTCTCAGACATCCCGTTCCCTGTGGCTGCAGCAGGGCTGCAGGGTCGGGCGCGCCCTCGGGCCTTGGGGGCTTCTTGCCTCTGGGCGGGGCTTCCACGCACAAGGTGGCACCTCATCCCGGCCCAAGGGTGGTGGCGGGCACCCAGGAGGTGCTGGGGTCGCAGCAGGGTCGTGCCCTGGGCCTTTACAACACTTTTGGTCCGGGAGCATATCGGTCCACCCTCGCGAGGCCCTGCTGGGACAGCCCGTGCCCGAGCTCCGAGCTCATAGCCCTTGGACCGCCCCAGTGGGCTTCAGGAGTGGGTGTGTGCCAGCAGCAGTCCCCCCCCACTCACCCACCCTGCGTCGGCCCCGCCCGACAAGCCCCTAGGGCAGGCAAGGGTTCCCGGAGGGCTCATTTGCAACCCACGGAGGCGCGGGGCAGTCCGTGTGTGCGTCCCGGGGACACCCGCAGGTGTGTGTGCTCCCCCCGTGGCCGGCCGCTGCCACTGCCGCTAGCTAGCACCTGGGGGCAGTTGGCAGCACCGCCTGGGCAGCCTCCTAGAGCCAGGGGTCTGGCGGGCTCCGGGGGCAAATGGACTACGGAAGCCGAGAGGGGCCCGTCTGCTCCAAAACCCAAAACGCGCTGCGGCCTCCAGGGACACAGGGGACACAAGTGGCTGTGTGGCTTGCAGTGCCCGACCAGAGGGAGGCAGGGAGGGTGGGAGGGAGGCTGGCTGCTGAGGCGCAGCCGCCACCAGCCCTTCGGGGAACTGCCAGCGGAGGCTTGGGCAGTGGGGGCTGCCCTCTCAGACATCCCGTTCCCTGTGGCTGCAGCAGGGCTGCAGGGTCGGGCGCGCCCTCGGGCCTTGGGGGCTTCTTGCCTCTGGGCGGGGCTTCCACGCACAAGGTGGCACCTCATCCCGGCCCAAGGGTGGTGGCGGGCACCCAGGAGGTGCTGGGGGTCGCAGCAGGGTCGTGCCCTGGGCCTTTACAACACTTTTGGTCCGGGAGCATATCGGTCCACCCTCGCGAGGCCCTGCTGGGACAGCCCGTGCCCGAGCTCCGAGCTCATAGCCCTTGGACCGCCCCAGTGGGCTTCAGGAGTGGGTGTGTGCCAGCAGCAGTCCCCCCCCACTCACCCACCCTGCGTCGGCCCCGCCCGACAAGCCCCTAGGGCAGGCAAGGGTTCCCGGAGGGCTCATTTGCAACCCACGGAGGCGCGGGGCAGTCCGTGTGTGCGGCCCGGGGACACCCGCAGGTGTGTGTGCTCCCCCCGTGGCCGGCCGCTGCCACTGCCGCTAGCTAGCACCTGGGGGCAGTTGGCAGCACCGCCTGGGCAGCCTCCTAGAGCCAGGGGTCTGGCGGGCTCCGGGGGCAAATGGACTACGGAAGCCGAGAGGGGCCCGTCCGCTCCAAAACCCAAAACGCGCTGCGGCCTCCAGGGACACAGGGGACACAAGTGGCTGTGTGGCTTGCAGTGCCCGACCAGAGGGAGGCAGGGAGGGTGGGAGGGAGGCTGGCTGCTGAGGCGCAGCCGCCACCAGCCCTTCGGGGAACTGCCAGCGGAGGCTTGGGCAGTGGGGGCTGCCCTCTCAGACATCCCGTTCCCTGTGGCTGCAGCAGGGCTGCAGGGTCGGGCGCGCCCTCGGGCCTTGGGGGCTTCTTGCCTCTGGGCGGGGCTTCCACGCACAAGGTGGCACCTCATCCCGGCCCAAGGGTGGTGGCGGGCACCCAGGAGGTGCTGGGGGTCGCAGCAGGGTCGTGCCCTGGGCCTTTACAACACTTTTGGTCCGGGAGCATATCGGTCCACCCTCGCGAGGCCCTGCTGGGACAGCCCGTGCCCGAGCTCCGAGCTCATAGCCCTTGGACCGCCCCAGTGGGCTTCAGGAGTGGGTGTGTGCCAGCAGCAGTCCCCCCCCACTCACCCACCCTGCGTCGGCCCCGCCCGACAAGCCCCTAGGGCAGGCAAGGGTTCCCGGAGGGCTCATTTGCAACCCACGGAGGCGCGGGGCAGTCCGTGTGTGCGGCCCGGGGACACCCGCAGGTGTGTGTGCTCCCCCCGTGGCCGGCCGCTGCCACTGCCGCTAGCTAGCACCTGGGGGCAGTTGGCAGCACCGCCTGGGCAGCCTCCTAGAGCCAGGGGTCTGGCGGGCTCCGGGGGCAAATGGACTACGGAAGCCGAGAGGGGCCCGTCCGCTCCAAAACCCAAAACGCGCTGCGGCCTCCAGGGACACAGGGGACACAAGTGGCTGTGTGGCTTGCAGTGCCCGACCAGAGGGAGGCAGGGAGGGTGGGAGGGAGGCTGGCTGCTGAGGCGCAGCCGCCACCAGCCCTTCGGGGAACTGCCAGCGGAGGCTTGGGCAGTGGGGGCTGCCCTCTCAGACATCCCGTTCCCTGTGGCTGCAGCAGGGCTGCAGGGTTGGGCGCGCCCTCGGGCCTTGGGGGCTTCTTGCCTCTGGGCGGGGCTTCCACGCACAAGGTGGCACCTCATCCCGGCCCAAGGGTGGTGGCGGGCACCCAGGAGGTGCTGGGGGTCGCAGGAGAGTCGTGCCCTGGGCCTTTACAACACTTTTGGTCCGGGAGCATATCGGTCCACCCTCGCGAGGCCCTGCTGGGACAGCCCGTGCCCGAGCTCCGAGCTCATAGCCCTTGGACCGCCCCAGTGGGCTTCAGGAGTGGGTGTGTGCCAGCAGCAGTCCCCCCCCACTCACCCACCCTGCGTCGGCCCCGCCCGACAAGCCCCTAGGGCAGGCAAGGGTTCCCGGAGGGCTCATTTGCAACCCACGGAGGCGCGGGGCAGTCCGTGTGTGCGGCCCGGGGACACCCGCAGGTGTGTGTGCTCCCCCCGTGGCCGGCCGCTGCCACTGCCGCTAGCTAGCACCTGGGGGCAGTTGGCAGCACCGCCTGGGCAGCCTCCTAGAGCCAGGGGTCTGGCGGGCTCCGGGGGCAAATGGACTACGGAAGCCGAGAGGGGCCCGTCCGCTCCAAAACCCAAAACGCGCTGCGGCCTCCAGGGACACAGGGGACACAAGTGGCTGTGTGGCTTGCAGTGCCCGACCAGAGGGAGGCAGGGAGGGTGGGAGGGAGGCTGGCTGCTGAGGCGCAGCCGCCACCAGCCCTTCGGGGAACTGCCAGCGGAGGCTTGGGCAGTGGGGGCTGCCCTCTCAGACATCCCGTTCCCTGTGGCTGCAGCAGGGCTGCAGGGTCGGGCGCGCCCTCGGGCCTTGGGGGCTTCTTGCCTCTGGGCGGGGCTTCCACGCACAAGGTGGCACCTCATCCCGGCCCAAGGGTGGTGGCGGGCACCCAGGAGGTGCTGGGGTCGCAGCAGGGTCGTGCCCTGGGCCTTTACAACACTTTTGGTCCGGGAGCATATCGGTCCACCCTCGCGAGGCCCTGCTGGGACAGCCCGTGCCCGAGCTCCGAGCTCATAGCCCTTGGACCGCCCCAGTGGGCTTCAGGAGTGGGTGTGTGCCAGCAGCAGTCCCCCCCCACTCACCCACCCTGCGTCGGCCCCGCCCGACAAGCCCCTAGGGCAGGCAAGGGTTCCCGGAGGGCTCATTTGCAACCCACGGAGGCGCGGGGCAGTCCGTGTGTGCGGCCCGGGGACACCCGCAGGTGTGTGTGCTCCCCCCGTGGCCGGCCGCTGCCACTGCCGCTAGCTAGCACCTGGGGGCAGTTGGCAGCACCGCCTGGGCAGCCTCCTAGAGCCAGGGGTCTGGCGGGCTCCGGGGGCAAATGGACTACGGAAGCCGAGAGGGGCCCGTCCGCTCCAAAACCCAAAACGCGCTGCGGCCTCCAGGGACACAGGGGACACAAGTGGCTGTGTGGCTTGCAGTGCCCGACCAGAGGGAGGCAGGGAGGGTGGGAGGGAGGCTGGCTGCTGAGGCGCAGCCGCCACCAGCCCTTCGGGGAACTGCCAGCGGAGGCTTGGGCAGTGGGGGCTGCCCTCTCAGACATCCCGTTCCCTGTGGCTGCAGCAGGGCTGCAGGGTCGGGCGCGCCCTCGGGCCTTGGGGGCTTCTTGCCTCTGGGCGGGGCTTCCACGCACAAGGTGGCACCTCATCCCGGCCCAAGGGTGGTGGCGGGCACCCAGGAGGTGCTGGGGGTCGCAGCAGGGTCGTGCCCTGGGCCTTTACAACACTTTTGGTCCGGGAGCATATCGGTCCACCCTCGCGAGGCCCTGCTGGGACAGCCCGTGCCCGAGCTCCGAGCTCATAGCCCTTGGACCGCCCCAGTGGGCTTCAGGAGTGGGTGTGTGCCAGCAGCAGTCCCCCCCCACTCACCCACCCTGCGTCGGCCCCGCCCGACAAGCCCCTAGGGCAGGCAAGGGTTCCCGGAGGGCTCATTTGCAACACACGGAGGCGCGGGGCAGTCCGTGTGTGCGGCCCGGGGACACCCGCAGGTGTGTGTGCTCCCCCCGTGGCCGGCCGCTGCCACTGCCGCTAGCTAGCACCTGGGGGCAGTTGGCAGCACCGCCTGGGCAGCCTCCTAGAGCCAGGGGTCTGGCGGGCTCCGGGGGCAAATGGACTACGGAAGCCGAGAGGGGCCCGTCCGCTCCAAAACCCAAAACGCGCTGCGGCCTCCAGGGACACAGGGGACACAAGTGGCTGTGTGGCTTGCAGTGCCCGACCAGAGGGAGGCAGGGAGGGTGGGAGGGAGGCTGGCTGCTGAGGCGCAGCCGCCACCAGCCCTTCGGGGAACTGCCAGCGGAGGCTTGGGCAGTGGGGGCTGCCCTCTCAGACATCCCGTTCCCTGTGGCTGCAGCAGGGCTGCAGGGTCGGGCGCGCCCTCGGGCCTTGGGGGCTTCTTGCCTCTGGGCGGGGCTTCCACGCACAAGGTGGCACCTCATCCCGGCCCAAGGGTGGTGGCGGGCACCCAGGAGGTGCTGGGGGTCGCAGGAGAGTCGTGCCCTGGGCCTTTACAACACTTTTGGTCCGGGAGCATATCGGTCCACCCTCGCGAGGCCCTGCTGGGACAGCCCGTGCCCGAGCTCCGAGCTCATAGCCCTTGGACCGCCCCAGTGGGCTTCAGGAGTGGGTGTGTGCCAGCAGCAGTCCCCCCCCACTCACCCACCCTGCGTCGGCCCCGCCCGACAAGCCCCTAGGGCAGGCAAGGGTTCCCGGAGGGCTCATTTGCAACCCACGGAGGCGCGGGGCAGTCCGTGTGTGCGGCCCGGGGACACCCGCAGGTGTGTGTGCTCCCCCCGTGGCCGGCCGCTGCCACTGCCGCTAGCTAGCACCTGGTGGCAGTTGGCAGCACCGCCTGGGCAGCCTCCTAGAGCCAGGGGTCTGGCGGGCTCCGGGGGCAAATGGACTACGGAAGCCGAGAGGGGCCCGTCCGCTCCAAAACCCAAAACGCGCTGCGGCCTCCAGGGACACAGGGGACACAAGTGGCTGTGTGGCTTGCAGTGCCCGACCAGAGGGAGGCAGGGAGGGTGGGAGGGAGGCTGGCTGCTGAGGCGCAGCCGCCACCAGCCCTTCGGGGAACTGCCAGCGGAGGCTTGGGCAGTGGGGGCTGCCCTCTCAGACATCCCGTTCCCTGTGGCTGCAGCAGGGCTGCAGGGTCGGGCGCGCCCTCGGGCCTTGGGGGCTTCTTGCCTCTGGGCGGGGCTTCCACGCACAAGGTGGCACCTCATCCCGGCCCAAGGGTGGTGGCGGGCACCCAGGAGGTGCTGGGGTCGCAGCAGGGTCGTGCCCTGGGCCTTTACAACACTTTTGGTCCGGGAGCATATCGGTCCACCCTCGCGAGGCCCTGCTGGGACAGCCCGTGCCCGAGCTCCGAGCTCATAGCCCTTGGACCGCCCCAGTGGGCTTCAGGAGTGGGTGTGTGCCAGCAGCAGTCCCCCCCCACTCACCCACCCTGCGTCGGCCCCGCCCGACAAGCCCCTAGGGCAGGCAAGGGTTCCCGGAGGGCTCATTTGCAACCCACGGAGGCGCGGGGCAGTCCGTGTGTGCGGCCCGGGGACACCCGCAGGTGTGTGTGCTCCCCCCGTGGCCGGCCGCTGCCACTGCCGCTAGCTAGCACCTGGGGGCAGTTGGCAGCACCGCCTGGGCAGCCTCCTAGAGCCAGGGGTCTGGCGGGCTCCGGGGGCAAATGGACTACGGAAGCCGAGAGGGGCCCGTCCGCTCCAAAACCCAAAACGCGCTGCGGCCTCCAGGGACACAGGGGACACAAGTGGCTGTGTGGCTTGCAGTGCCCGACCAGAGGGAGGCAGGGAGGGTGGGAGGGAGGCTGGCTGCTGAGGCGCAGCCGCCACCAGCCCTTCGGGGAACTGCCAGCGGAGGCTTGGGCAGTGGGGGCTGCCCTCTCAGACATCCCGTTCCCTGTGGCTGCAGCAGGGCTGCAGGGTCGGGCGCGCCCTCGGGCCTTGGGGGCTTCTTGCCTCTGGGCGGGGCTTCCACGCACAAGGTGGCACCTCATCCCGGCCCAAGGGTGGTGGCGGGCACCCAGGAGGTGCTGGGGGTCGCAGGAGAGTCGTGCCCTGGGCCTTGACAACACTTTTGGTCCGGGAGCATATCGGTCCACCCTCGCGAGGCCCTGCTGGGACAGCCCGTGCCCGAGCTCCGAGCTCATAGCCCTTGGACCGCCCCAGTGGGCTTCAGGAGTGGGTGTGTGCCAGCAGCAGTCCCCCCCCACTCACCCACCCTGCGTCGGCCCCGCCCGACAAGCCCCTAGGGCAGGCAAGGGTTCCCGGAGGGCTCATTTGCAACCCACGGAGGCGCGGGGCAGTCCGTGTGTGCGGCCCGGGGACACCCGCAGGTGTGTGTGCTCCCCCCGTGGCCGGCCGCTGCCACTGCTGCTAGCTAGCACCTGGGGGCAGTTGGCAGCACCGCCTGGGCAGCCTCCTAGAGCCAGGGGTCTGGCGGGCTCCGGGGGCAAATGGACTACGGAAGCCGAGAGGGGCCCGTCCGCTCCAAAACCCAAAACGCGCTGCGGCCTCCAGGGACACAGGGGACACAAGTGGCTGTGTGGCTTGCAGTGCCCGACCAGAGGGAGGCAGGGTGGGTGGGAGGGAGGCTGGCTGCTGAGGCGCAGCCGCCACCAGCCCTTCGGGGAACTGCCAGCGGAGGCTTGGGCAGTGGGGGCTGCCCTCTCAGACATCCCGTTCCCTGTGGCTGCAGCAGGGCTGCAGGGTCGGGCGCGCCCTCGGGCCTTGGGGGCTTCTTGCCTCTGGGCGGGGCTTCCACGCACAAGGTGGCACCTCATCCCTGCCCAAGGGTGGTGGCGGGCACCCAGGAGGTGCTGGGGGTCGCAGCAGGGTCGTGCCCTGGGCCTTTACAACACTTTTGGTCCGGGAGCATATCGGTCCACCCTCGCGAGGCCCTGCTGGGACAGCCCGTGCCCGAGCTCCGAGCTCATAGCCCTTGGACCGCCCCAGTGGGCTTCAGGAGTGGGTGTGTGCCAGCAGCAGTCCCCCCCCACTCACCCACCCTGCGTCGGCCCCGCCCGACAAGCCCCTAGGGCAGGCAAGGGTTCCCGGAGGGCTCATTTCCAACCCACGGAGGCGCGGGGCAGTCCGTGTGTGCGGCCCGGGGACACCCGCAGGTGTGTGTGCTCCCCCCGTGGCCGGCCGCTGCCACTGCCGCTAGCTAGCACCTGGGGGCAGTTGGCAGCACCGCCTGGGCAGCCTCCTAGAGCCAGGGGTCTGGCGGGCTCCGGGGGCAAATGGACTACGGAAGCCGAGAGGGGCCCGTCCGCTCCAAAACCCAAAACGCGCTGCGGCCTCCAGGGACACAGGGGACACAAGTGGCTGTGTGGCTTGCAGTGCCCGACCAGAGGGAGGCAGGGAGGGTGGGAGGGAGGCTGGCTGCTGAGGCGCAGCCGCCACCAGCCCTTCGGGGAACTGCCAGCGGAGGCTTGGGCAGTGGGGGCTGCCCTCTCAGACATCCCGTTCCCTGTGGCTGCAGCAGGGCTGCAGGGTCGGGCGCGCCCTCGGGCCTTGGGGGCTTCTTGCCTCTGGGCGGGGCTTCCACGCACAAGGTGGCACCTCATCCCGGCCCAAGGGTGGTGGCGGGCACCCAGGAGGTGCTGGGGTCGCAGCAGGGTCGTGCCCTGGGCCTTTACAACACTTTTGGTCCGGGAGCATATCGGTCCACCCTCGCGAGGCCCTGCTGGGACAGCCCGTGCCCGAGCTCCGAGCTCATAGCCCTTGGACCGCCCCAGTGGGCTTCAGGAGTGGGTGTGTGCCAGCAGCAGTCCCCCCCCACTCACCCACCCTGCGTCGGCCCCGCCCGACAAGCCCCTAGGGCAGGCAAGGGTTCCCGGAGGGCTCATTTGCAACCCACGGAGGCGCGGGGCAGTCCGTGTGTGCGGCCCGGGGACACCCGCAGGTGTGTGTGCTCCCCCCGTGGCCGGCCGCTGCCACTGCCGCTAGCTAGCACCTGGGGGCAGTTGGCAGCACCGCCTGGGCAGCCTCCTAGAGCCAGGGGTCTGGCGGGCTCCGGGGGCAAATGGACTACGGAAGCCGAGAGGGGCCCGTCCGCTCCAAAACCCAAAACGCGCTGCGGCCTCCAGGGACACAGGGGACACAAGTGGCTGTGTGGCTTGCAGTGCCCGACCAGAGGGAGGCAGGGAGGGTGGGAGGGAGGCTGGCTGCTGAGGCGCAGCCGCCACCAGCCCTTCGGGGAACTGCCAGCGGAGGCTTGGGCAGTGGGGGCTGCCCTCTCAGACATCCCGTTCCCTGTGGCTGCAGCAGGGCTGCAGGGTCGGGCGCGCCCTCGGGCCTTGGGGGCTTCTTGCCTCTGGGCGGGGCTTCCACGCACAAGGTGGCACCTCATCCCGGCCCAAGGGTGGTGGCGGGCACCCAGGAGGTGCTGGGGTCGCAGCAGGGTCGTGCCCTGGGCCTTTACAACACTTTTGGTCCGGGAGCATATCGGTCCACCCTCGCGAGGCCCTGCTGGGACAGCCCGTGCCCGAGCTCCGAGCTCATAGCCCTTGGACCGCCCCAGTGGGCTTCAGGAGTGGGTGTGTGCCAGCAGCAGTCCCCCCCCACTCACCCACCCTGCGTCGGCCCCGCCCGACAAGCCCCTAGGGCAGGCAAGGGTTCCCGGAGGGCTCATTTGCAACCCACGGAGGCGCGGGGCAGTCCGTGTGTGCGTCCCGGGGACACCCGCAGGTGTGTGTGCTCCCCCCGTGGCCGGCCGCTGCCACTGCCGCTAGCTAGCACCTGGGGGCAGTTGGCAGCACCGCCTGGGCAGCCTCCTAGAGCCAGGGGTCTGGCGGGCTCCGGGGGCAAATGGACTACGGAAGCCGAGAGGGGCCCGTCCGCTCCAAAACCCAAAACGCGCTGCGGCCTCCAGGGACACAGGGGACACAAGTGGCTGTGTGGCTTGCAGTGCCCGACCAGAGGGAGGCAGGGAGGGTGGGAGGGAGGCTGGCTGCTGAGGCGCAGCCGCCACCAGCCCTTCGGGGAACTGCCAGCGGAGGCTTGGGCAGTGGGGGCTGCCCTCTCAGACATCCCGTTCCCTGTGGCTGCAGCAGGGCTGCAGGGTCGGGCGCGCCCTCGGGCCTTGGGGGCTTCTTGCCTCTGGGCGGGGCTTCCACGCACAAGGTGGCACCTCATCCCGGCCCAAGGGTGGTGGCGGGCACCCAGGAGGTGCTGGGGGTCGCAGCAGGGTCGTGCCCTGGGCCTTTACAACACTTTTGGTCCGGGAGCATATCGGTCCACCCTCGCGAGGCCCTGCTGGGACAGCCCGTGCCCGAGCTCCGAGCTCATAGCCCTTGGACCGCCCCAGTGGGCTTCAGGAGTGGGTGTGTGCCAGCAGCAGTCCCCCCCCACTCACCCACCCTGCGTCGGCCCCGCCCGACAAGCCCCTAGGGCAGGCAAGGGTTCCCGGAGGGCTCATTTGCAACCCACGGAGGCGCGGGGCAGTCCGTGTGTGCGGCCCGGGGACACCCGCAGGTGTGTGTGCTCCCCCCGTGGCCGGCCGCTGCCACTGCCGCTAGCTAGCACCTGGGGGCAGTTGGCAGCACCGCCTGGGCAGCCTCCTAGAGCCAGGGGTCTGGCGGGCTCCGGGGGCAAATGGACTACGGAAGCCGAGAGGGGCCCGTCCGCTCCAAAACCCAAAACGCGCTGCGGCCTCCAGGGACACAGGGGACACAAGTGGCTGTGTGGCTTGCAGTGCCCGACCAGAGGGAGGCAGGGAGGGTGGGAGGGAGGCTGGCTGCTGAGGCGCAGCCGCCACCAGCCCTTCGGGGAACTGCCAGCGGAGGCTTGGGCAGTGGGGGCTGCCCTCTCAGACATCCCGTTCCCTGTGGCTGCAGCAGGGCTGCAGGGTCGGGCGCGCCCTCGGGCCTTGGGGGCTTCTTGCCTCTGGGCGGGGCTTCCACGCACAAGGTGGCACCTCATCCCGGCCCAAGGGTGGTGGCGGGCACCCAGGAGGTGCTGGGGGTCGCAGCAGGGTCGTGCCCTGGGCCTTTACAACACTTTTGGTCCGGGAGCATATCGGTCCACCCTCGCGAGGCCCTGCTGGGACAGCCCGTGCCCGAGCTCCGAGCTCATAGCCCTTGGACCGCCCCAGTGGGCTTCAGGAGTGGGTGTGTGCCAGCAGCAGTCCCCCCCCACTCACCCACCCTGCGTCGGCCCCGCCCGACAAGCCCCTAGGGCAGGCAAGGGTTCCCGGAGGGCTCATTTGCAACCCACGGAGGCGCGGGGCAGTCCGTGTGTGCGGCCCGGGGACACCCGCAGGTGTGTGTGCTCCCCCCGTGGCCGGCCGCTGCCACTGCCGCTAGCTAGCACCTGGGGGCAGTTGGCAGCACCGCCTGGGCAGCCTCCTAGAGCCAGGGGTCTGGCGGGCTCCGGGGGCAAATGGACTACGGAAGCCGAGAGGGGCCCGTCCGCTCCAAAACCCAAAACGCGCTGCGGCCTCCAGGGACACAGGGGACACAAGTGGCTGTGTGGCTTGCAGTGCCCGACCAGAGGGAGGCAGGGAGGGTGGGAGGGAGGCTGGCTGCTGAGGCGCAGCCGCCACCAGCCCTTCGGGGAACTGCCAGCGGAGGCTTGGGCAGTGGGGGCTGCCCTCTCAGACATCCCGTTCCCTGTGGCTGCAGCAGGGCTGCAGGGTCGGGCGCGCCCTCGGGCCTTGGGGGCTTCTTGCCTCTGGGCGGGGCTTCCACGCACAAGGTGGCACCTCATCCCGGCCCAAGGGTGGTGGCGGGCACCCAGGAGGTGCTGGGGGTCGCAGCAGGGTCGTGCCCTGGGCCTTTACAACACTTTTGGTCCGGGAGCATATCGGTCCACCCTCGCGAGGCCCTGCTGGGACAGCCCGTGCCCGAGCTCCGAGCTCATAGCCCTTGGACCGCCCCAGTGGGCTTCAGGAGTGGGTGTGTGCCAGCAGCAGTCCCCCCCCACTCACCCACCCTGCGTCGGCCCCGCCCGACAAGCCCCTAGGGCAGGCAAGGGTTCCCGGAGGGCTCATTTGCAACCCACGGAGGCGCGGGGCAGTCCGTGTGTGCGGCCCGGGGACACCCGCAGGTGTGTGTGCTCCCCCCGTGGCCGGCCGCTGCCACTGCCGCTAGCTAGCACCTGGGGGCAGTTGGCAGCACCGCCTGGGCAGCCTCCTAGAGCCAGGGGTCTGGCGGGCTCCGGGGGCAAATGGACTACGGAAGCCGAGAGGGGCCCGTCCGCTCCAAAACCCAAAACGCGCTGCGGCCTCCAGGGACACAGGGGACACAAGTGGCTGTGTGGCTTGCAGTGCCCGACCAGAGGGAGGCAGGGAGGGTGGGAGGGAGGCTGGCTGCTGAGGCGCAGCCGCCACCAGCCCTTCGGGGAACTGCCAGCGGAGGCTTGGGCAGTGGGGGCTGCCCTCTCAGACATCCCGTTCCCTGTGGCTGCAGCAGGGCTGCAGGGTTGGGCGCGCCCTCGGGCCTTGGGGGCTTCTTGCCTCTGGGCGGGGCTTCCACGCACAAGGTGGCACCTCATCCCGGCCCAAGGGTGGTGGCGGGCACCCAGGAGGTGCTGGGGGTCGCAGGAGAGTCGTGCCCTGGGCCTTTACAACACTTTTGGTCCGGGAGCATATCGGTCCACCCTCGCGAGGCCCTGCTGGGACAGCCCGTGCCCGAGCTCCGAGCTCATAGCCCTTGGACCGCCCCAGTGGGCTTCAGGAGTGGGTGTGTGCCAGCAGCAGTCCCCCCCCACTCACCCACCCTGCGTCGGCCCCGCCCGACAAGCCCCTAGGGCAGGCAAGGGTTCCCGGAGGGCTCATTTGCAACCCACGGAGGCGCGGGGCAGTCCGTGTGTGCGGCCCGGGGACACCCGCAGGTGTGTGTGCTCCCCCCGTGGCCGGCCGCTGCCACTGCCGCTAGCTAGCACCTGGGGGCAGTTGGCAGCACCGCCTGGGCAGCCTCCTAGAGCCAGGGGTCTGGCGGGCTCCGGGGGCAAATGGACTACGGAAGCCGAGAGGGGCCCGTCCGCTCCAAAACCCAAAACGCGCTGCGGCCTCCAGGGACACAGGGGACACAAGTGGCTGTGTGGCTTGCAGTGCCCGACCAGAGGGAGGCAGGGAGGGTGGGAGGGAGGCTGGCTGCTGAGGCGCAGCCGCCACCAGCCCTTCGGGGAACTGCCAGCGGAGGCTTGGGCAGTGGGGGCTGCCCTCTCAGACATCCCGTTCCCTGTGGCTGCAGCAGGGCTGCAGGGTCGGGCGCGCCCTCGGGCCTTGGGGGCTTCTTGCCTCTGGGCGGGGCTTCCACGCACAAGGTGGCACCTCATCCCGGCCCAAGGGTGGTGGCGGGCACCCAGGAGGTGCTGGGGTCGCAGCAGGGTCGTGCCCTGGGCCTTTACAACACTTTTGGTCCGGGAGCATATCGGTCCACCCTCGCGAGGCCCTGCTGGGACAGCCCGTGCCCGAGCTCCGAGCTCATAGCCCTTGGACCGCCCCAGTGGGCTTCAGGAGTGGGTGTGTGCCAGCAGCAGTCCCCCCCCACTCACCCACCCTGCGTCGGCCCCGCCCGACAAGCCCCTAGGGCAGGCAAGGGTTCCCGGAGGGCTCATTTGCAACCCACGGAGGCGCGGGGCAGTCCGTGTGTGCGGCCCGGGGACACCCGCAGGTGTGTGTGCTCCCCCCGTGGCCGGCCGCTGCCACTGCCGCTAGCTAGCACCTGGGGGCAGTTGGCAGCACCGCCTGGGCAGCCTCCTAGAGCCAGGGGTCTGGCGGGCTCCGGGGGCAAATGGACTACGGAAGCCGAGAGGGGCCCGTCCGCTCCAAAACCCAAAACGCGCTGCGGCCTCCAGGGACACAGGGGACACAAGTGGCTGTGTGGCTTGCAGTGCCCGACCAGAGGGAGGCAGGGAGGGTGGGAGGGAGGCTGGCTGCTGAGGCGCAGCCGCCACCAGCCCTTCGGGGAACTGCCAGCGGAGGCTTGGGCAGTGGGGGCTGCCCTCTCAGACATCCCGTTCCCTGTGGCTGCAGCAGGGCTGCAGGGTCGGGCGCGCCCTCGGGCCTTGGGGGCTTCTTGCCTCTGGGCGGGGCTTCCACGCACAAGGTGGCACCTCATCCCGGCCCAAGGGTGGTGGCGGGCACCCAGGAGGTGCTGGGGGTCGCAGCAGGGTCGTGCCCTGGGCCTTTACAACACTTTTGGTCCGGGAGCATATCGGTCCACCCTCGCGAGGCCCTGCTGGGACAGCCCGTGCCCGAGCTCCGAGCTCATAGCCCTTGGACCGCCCCAGTGGGCTTCAGGAGTGGGTGTGTGCCAGCAGCAGTCCCCCCCCACTCACCCACCCTGCGTCGGCCCCGCCCGACAAGCCCCTAGGGCAGGCAAGGGTTCCCGGAGGGCTCATTTGCAACACACGGAGGCGCGGGGCAGTCCGTGTGTGCGGCCCGGGGACACCCGCAGGTGTGTGTGCTCCCCCCGTGGCCGGCCGCTGCCACTGCCGCTAGCTAGCACCTGGGGGCAGTTGGCAGCACCGCCTGGGCAGCCTCCTAGAGCCAGGGGTCTGGCGGGCTCCGGGGGCAAATGGACTACGGAAGCCGAGAGGGGCCCGTCCGCTCCAAAACCCAAAACGCGCTGCGGCCTCCAGGGACACAGGGGACACAAGTGGCTGTGTGGCTTGCAGTGCCCGACCAGAGGGAGGCAGGGAGGGTGGGAGGGAGGCTGGCTGCTGAGGCGCAGCCGCCACCAGCCCTTCGGGGAACTGCCAGCGGAGGCTTGGGCAGTGGGGGCTGCCCTCTCAGACATCCCGTTCCCTGTGGCTGCAGCAGGGCTGCAGGGTCGGGCGCGCCCTCGGGCCTTGGGGGCTTCTTGCCTCTGGGCGGGGCTTCCACGCACAAGGTGGCACCTCATCCCGGCCCAAGGGTGGTGGCGGGCACCCAGGAGGTGCTGGGGGTCGCAGGAGAGTCGTGCCCTGGGCCTTTACAACACTTTTGGTCCGGGAGCATATCGGTCCACCCTCGCGAGGCCCTGCTGGGACAGCCCGTGCCCGAGCTCCGAGCTCATAGCCCTTGGACCGCCCCAGTGGGCTTCAGGAGTGGGTGTGTGCCAGCAGCAGTCCCCCCCCACTCACCCACCCTGCGTCGGCCCCGCCCGACAAGCCCCTAGGGCAGGCAAGGGTTCCCGGAGGGCTCATTTGCAACCCACGGAGGCGCGGGGCAGTCCGTGTGTGCGGCCCGGGGACACCCGCAGGTGTGTGTGCTCCCCCCGTGGCCGGCCGCTGCCACTGCCGCTAGCTAGCACCTGGTGGCAGTTGGCAGCACCGCCTGGGCAGCCTCCTAGAGCCAGGGGTCTGGCGGGCTCCGGGGGCAAATGGACTACGGAAGCCGAGAGGGGCCCGTCCGCTCCAAAACCCAAAACGCGCTGCGGCCTCCAGGGACACAGGGGACACAAGTGGCTGTGTGGCTTGCAGTGCCCGACCAGAGGGAGGCAGGGAGGGTGGGAGGGAGGCTGGCTGCTGAGGCGCAGCCGCCACCAGCCCTTCGGGGAACTGCCAGCGGAGGCTTGGGCAGTGGGGGCTGCCCTCTCAGACATCCCGTTCCCTGTGGCTGCAGCAGGGCTGCAGGGTCGGGCGCGCCCTCGGGCCTTGGGGGCTTCTTGCCTCTGGGCGGGGCTTCCACGCACAAGGTGGCACCTCATCCCGGCCCAAGGGTGGTGGCGGGCACCCAGGAGGTGCTGGGGTCGCAGCAGGGTCGTGCCCTGGGCCTTTACAACACTTTTGGTCCGGGAGCATATCGGTCCACCCTCGCGAGGCCCTGCTGGGACAGCCCGTGCCCGAGCTCCGAGCTCATAGCCCTTGGACCGCCCCAGTGGGCTTCAGGAGTGGGTGTGTGCCAGCAGCAGTCCCCCCCCACTCACCCACCCTGCGTCGGCCCCGCCCGACAAGCCCCTAGGGCAGGCAAGGGTTCCCGGAGGGCTCATTTGCAACCCACGGAGGCGCGGGGCAGTCCGTGTGTGCGGCCCGGGGACACCCGCAGGTGTGTGTGCTCCCCCCGTGGCCGGCCGCTGCCACTGCCGCTAGCTAGCACCTGGGGGCAGTTGGCAGCACCGCCTGGGCAGCCTCCTAGAGCCAGGGGTCTGGCGGGCTCCGGGGGCAAATGGACTACGGAAGCCGAGAGGGGCCCGTCCGCTCCAAAACCCAAAACGCGCTGCGGCCTCCAGGGACACAGGGGACACAAGTGGCTGTGTGGCTTGCAGTGCCCGACCAGAGGGAGGCAGGGAGGGTGGGAGGGAGGCTGGCTGCTGAGGCGCAGCCGCCACCAGCCCTTCGGGGAACTGCCAGCGGAGGCTTGGGCAGTGGGGGCTGCCCTCTCAGACATCCCGTTCCCTGTGGCTGCAGCAGGGCTGCAGGGTCGGGCGCGCCCTCGGGCCTTGGGGGCTTCTTGCCTCTGGGCGGGGCTTCCACGCACAAGGTGGCACCTCATCCCGGCCCAAGGGTGGTGGCGGGCACCCAGGAGGTGCTGGGGGTCGCAGGAGAGTCGTGCCCTGGGCCTTGACAACACTTTTGGTCCGGGAGCATATCGGTCCACCCTCGCGAGGCCCTGCTGGGACAGCCCGTGCCCGAGCTCCGAGCTCATAGCCCTTGGACCGCCCCAGTGGGCTTCAGGAGTGGGTGTGTGCCAGCAGCAGTCCCCCCCCACTCACCCACCCTGCGTCGGCCCCGCCCGACAAGCCCCTAGGGCAGGCAAGGGTTCCCGGAGGGCTCATTTGCAACCCACGGAGGCGCGGGGCAGTCCGTGTGTGCGGCCCGGGGACACCCGCAGGTGTGTGTGCTCCCCCCGTGGCCGGCCGCTGCCACTGCTGCTAGCTAGCACCTGGGGGCAGTTGGCAGCACCGCCTGGGCAGCCTCCTAGAGCCAGGGGTCTGGCGGGCTCCGGGGGCAAATGGACTACGGAAGCCGAGAGGGGCCCGTCCGCTCCAAAACCCAAAACGCGCTGCGGCCTCCAGGGACACAGGGGACACAAGTGGCTGTGTGGCTTGCAGTGCCCGACCAGAGGGAGGCAGGGTGGGTGGGAGGGAGGCTGGCTGCTGAGGCGCAGCCGCCACCAGCCCTTCGGGGAACTGCCAGCGGAGGCTTGGGCAGTGGGGGCTGCCCTCTCAGACATCCCGTTCCCTGTGGCTGCAGCAGGGCTGCAGGGTCGGGCGCGCCCTCGGGCCTTGGGGGCTTCTTGCCTCTGGGCGGGGCTTCCACGCACAAGGTGGCACCTCATCCCTGCCCAAGGGTGGTGGCGGGCACCCAGGAGGTGCTGGGGGTCGCAGCAGGGTCGTGCCCTGGGCCTTTACAACACTTTTGGTCCGGGAGCATATCGGTCCACCCTCGCGAGGCCCTGCTGGGACAGCCCGTGCCCGAGCTCCGAGCTCATAGCCCTTGGACCGCCCCAGTGGGCTTCAGGAGTGGGTGTGTGCCAGCAGCAGTCCCCCCCCACTCACCCACCCTGCGTCGGCCCCGCCCGACAAGCCCCTAGGGCAGGCAAGGGTTCCCGGAGGGCTCATTTCCAACCCACGGAGGCGCGGGGCAGTCCGTGTGTGCGGCCCGGGGACACCCGCAGGTGTGTGTGCTCCCCCCGTGGCCGGCCGCTGCCACTGCCGCTAGCTAGCACCTGGGGGCAGTTGGCAGCACCGCCTGGGCAGCCTCCTAGAGCCAGGGGTCTGGCGGGCTCCGGGGGCAAATGGACTACGGAAGCCGAGAGGGGCCCGTCCGCTCCAAAACCCAAAACGCGCTGCGGCCTCCAGGGACACAGGGGACACAAGTGGCTGTGTGGCTTGCAGTGCCCGACCAGAGGGAGGCAGGGAGGGTGGGAGGGAGGCTGGCTGCTGAGGCGCAGCCGCCACCAGCCCTTCGGGGAACTGCCAGCGGAGGCTTGGGCAGTGGGGGCTGCCCTCTCAGACATCCCGTTCCCTGTGGCTGCAGCAGGGCTGCAGGGTCGGGCGCGC